>NC_054712.1:4035070-4242570 GCF_016097555.1 Gigantopelta aegis | reverse complement strand
GTTTTGCGATAACTTTTCTATTTGTATTTACTAACTGGACGAGTTATTATATAGATAAAAAATAACAAGTATATTTTGAGATCTTGTCGTGTGTAAGGGTTTTTGGCTGGTGGCTGTTTTATATAATACATACAAACCATTATTATCTCTTTTGCATTTATATATATTTTGTCTTGCAGTCTTATTAACAAAGAGCTTTGCGATCTTTCCTTTTGTATTATTTTACCTTTACAATAAATGAGAATATTCAGCTTGTTTTTGTTGTTTGTAATCATGTTGGTAATAAGTTTGTTTTATTTAACGACGCCACTAGAGCACATTGATTTTTTTATCTTATCATCGGCTATTGGACGTCAAACATATGGTCATTCTGACACTGTTTTTAGAGGAAACCCGCTGTCGCCACATAGGCTACTCTTTTACGACAGGCAGCAAGGGATCTTTTATTTGCGCTTCCCACAGACAGGATAGCACAAACCATGGCCTTTGTTGAACCAGTTATGGATCACTTGTCGGTGCAAGTGGTTTACACCTACCCACTGAGCCTTGCGGAGCACTCACTCAGGGTTTGGAGTCGGTATCTGGATTAAAAATCCCATGCCTCGACTGGGATCCGAACCCAGTACCTATCAGCCTGTAGACCGATGACCGAACCACGACGCCACCGAGGCCGGTCCGCACTGATTAAACCAACATTCTCTTTGTTAAATCATAAAAGACGATGTTACTGCATCAAATACATGTTACTGCATCAATGACATGTTACTGCATCAAAGACATGTTACTGCATCAGTGACATGTTACTGCATCAAAGACATGTTACTGCATCAGTGACATGTTACTGCATCAGTGACATGTTACTGCATCAGTGACATGTTACTGCATCAATGACATGTTACTGCATCAATGACTTATTGCATCAAAAACATGCACACAAAGGTCCAACACTGTTTAAAAAATTAATAATAACAGAAAAAGCCTTCCTTTTAACCATGCCACGCTTGACCCCACGTGATCACGGGAGAGCAGAAGGAATGCTGCAAGCCGGCATCAGTAACATTGTTAGACTCTTTTGGTGTAACAAGATAGACTGTGTACAGACTTGTTGTTCGACTAAACGTCACTGGATCCATCAGTAGAGGTTGGTCACGAGATACCACCCACCGTTATTGTCCACCAGTTTTGCAAATCACTGCCCAAACTGTCATAAACCTACTGAGAGTATACAACATCCGGCCACGACTGGTTTTTTCTTCTACATCGTGCATAACATCCACCCATGATATTTCAACACGATGATGCACGTCCACATATTGCCTGATTGTGCACCTACTTTCTGAATCAAAACCACGTGAAGGTATTGGCTTTGCCAGTAGTGTCATCAGACCTCAATCCCCGTTCTCGTAGGCTTATGGCAGTGACCAGACATCCTACCGAGATGCAGGGACATTCATATTTAATATTTGGTATGCCGACATTTTATTATTCGAAAGGCAAAAAAAAAACCTCACAAAAAAACACAAAAAAAACAACAACGTATTGCAATACATTCTTTCTGTACCGATATTTTCTTACATGTCCGTTATTAGTCAAAATATCGCTCGTGAATTTCGACTGTAGTTTAAACATGTTTGCTTTAGCAAAAGAGGAACGGACTAATATTATTAAAAAGACGTCATTACACTGAGTTTGAAAAAGTTACTTTGTTTTGTTTAACGACACCACTAGAGCACATTGATATATTAATCATCGACATAATATTGGATGTCAAACATTTGGTAATTTTGACATATACTCTTAGAGAGAAAACCAGCTAAAAATTCCATTAGTAGCAAGGGATCTTTTATATGCACCATCCCACAGACAGGATAGCACCTACCACGGCCTTTGATATACCAGTCGTAGTGCACTGGCTGGAACGAGAAGTATCCCAATGGTTTCACCGACGAGGATCGATCCTAGACCGACCGCGCATCAAGCGAACACTTTACCACTGGGCTACGTCCCGCCCCTGAAGTAAATTATGCAGGGGGTCTGGACTGGCGGGCGAACCCAATTCCATGAGTGCCGCAGTGAATTCGAAGCCACGCAAGCGTGGAGCGGGGTCAGGGGTGTAGCCTATGACATGAGATCCAGTATGATATATGATATGATATGATATGATATGATATGATATGAGATATGATATGATATGATATGATATGATATGAGTTTTGTTTTGAGTTTTGTTTTGAGTTTTGTTTAACGACACCACTAGAGCACATTGATTAATTAATCATCGGATATTGGATGTCGAACATTTGGTTATTCTGACACGTAGTCATCAGAGGAAACCCGCTACATTTTTCCTAATGCAGCAAGTGATCTTTTATATGCACCATCCCACAGACAAGGTAACATACTTTTGATATACGAGAAATAGCTCAATGGACTCACTGACAGGAATCGACCCCAAACTGACCACACATCAAGCGAGTGCTTTAAGCTACGTCCCGCCCCTCATATGACATGATGTGGTATGATATATCATATGCTATGCTATATGATCTGATATGACATAACACACACACACACACACACGCACACACACACACACACACACGTACATATATATATATATATATATATATATATATATATATATATATATATATATATATATAATTATAATTATATACTTTTTTCTTTTTTTTAAATTTTAAACACACACACGCGCCACAACTGATTAAAGACCGTGGTATGTACGTGCTTTCCTGTCTGTAGGAAAAGTGCATATAAAAAGATATTTTGCTGCTAATGGAAAAATGTAGCGGGTTTCCTCTGATGACTTGGCTATATTTCAAAATTACCAAATGTTTGACATCCAATAGCCGATGATTAATAAGTCAATACGTCCTAGTGGTGTCGTTAAACCATGTCAGACTTATTATCTCCCCTCATTTCGGTAAACGATGTCCAAAAATAAATAAAGCAGTTAGAGAGGTGTTTAAAATACGTTTATTGCTATATCTTATGACGTCAATTCAATATGCTGTTAATTAAAATAATACTGGTAATCTGAAAAGAAAAGTATTACTGTAGTTGTCCGTTGTTTCCCCGTTATTGAGAAATCACATGTTACGCCTGCTCGACATTGATATGGTCTAGTTAACACGGAAGTTGGACAGCAACAACAACGATAAGACAACACAGAATCAACAGGCAGTGCGCGCACACACAGTTTTCTCCTCGACTGTCCAGAATGAGAGTTACTGTTGCTGCTTTGCTACTGTTGTCAACGTGTCTCCAGCAAGCAACCCCCCTCAACCCCGGTTTTAAGGCTCGGGTCAGTCAGAAGGGCTTTCACTATGGTACGTATCATGTGTATGTTAACTTAGAAATATGCAGCCTATTGCTACAGTGAGCTTGTTGCTACTTGGTTGTCACGTATACGCGGACAATGGCGTACACCATCGTTGTTTAGCAAGCATATATAAAAGTATAAGAATAACATTTACATGTTTAAAACCAGTCACGATTTTATATTGGAAGGGGAAGGGGATGGGGGGAGGCGTAACCCAATATTGGCAGGGGACCATACTATGTAAGTGTGAATGATTTTATAAAAATTTAATACAGTAAAAAAAAATATTGCAGGAGGGTGGAGTGGCATGCCCCCCGTGCTCCCCCCTCGCTACACCACTGTTTTAAAACCAGCGTGATCTACATTCCTTGAGGGGATTACACCCACTTTCTAACAGGCCAATATGAACGATATGTGAATTTTGTTCTCTATTGGGGAGGGGGAGGGAGGCAAGTACATTTTTGTAGTATACATGTATTTGCAGTAAGGCAAAAAGTCACTATTTTATGCCTCAAGTTGCGGTACAGGGGGCACAGATCCCCGTCCCATGTTCCTAACTTCCTACAGGCCTGCATATAATTAAAAGTTGAAAGAGTTCAGCAACCGGGAAGGAGGGGTGGGGTGGGGTATTGGTCATTCGCATATCTAGGATGTTATAAGAAAGGGGGCGTTGATAAATAGCTGGGAGTCCACATCTCAGAGAGAGAGAGAGAGAGCGAGCGAGCGCGCAGGAAGATTGTACAACTCGATGAGTAAAGCCCAGATTATGTACACTAGCGGTAATGTGTACGACGTGACACAGTTTAACTGGGAGATCGTGTCGCAAGCTACGACCACTGCCCGATCAGTATTACACAGACCAACTCTTACATAATGCTGAATTAAGATTCTAGCAGCATCGAAAATGGATTATCTCCGGACCGAAACTGAATTATCTCAGGGCCGAAACTGAATTATCTCAGAACCGAAAGTGGATTAGCTTTGACATATTTATGCTATTAGAAATGTTATTTCTGTTGTAAACGTAGACATCTATGTCTTCAAGGCAAATGCGCTAATATGTTATAAAGATACACTCAACAAAAATTTTTTGGAATTCAATCAATCTCCGGGTCCGAATAAGTTTTGTTTTTCTCGATTATAGCAAAGGGTTAAGTTTTAAGGCTGGCCGCCTTAGCTTTATGTTACCAGGCAGGAATTTTAGCAGGGTGGGTGAGTGGGTGGTCTATTCTGAGGTGAGCGAAGTTTAAAGGGAAGGGGGGAGGGGTCGAAACATGCTTCCCCAGGAAATACATTTTAAATTAAAAAAAATGTTCTTGGTGTGTGTGTGTGTGTGTGTGTGTGTGTGTGTGTGTGTGTTTGTCACCTGAAACCTTCAGACGCGCTTGGCTATGCAATACATATTTTGATTTCAGCCAATGAGGTGGCCTTAGAAGCACTTGCTCTGGATGCAAAGAAACTGAAAATTCCAGACACCAGTGGTACATCCGGGAAACTCAGCTACACAGTTTCCGGGTAGGTTGTTCCATTTACTGGCAGCGAAGGATTTAATGGAGGCGAACCCGCAATCTCTCTCCTCCCCACCCCACCCCATCATTTTGCTGATGAACTATAATCTAACAATGATGTCTCGCACTGATCCTTAAGACCAATATACCAAAGAACTATGTCTGAGATATCACTGGCGTAACAAGGATTTTATATTTTGGGTAGCTCCAACATTCTGGTGGTGGTGGTGGTGGTGGTGGTGGTTTGGGAAGCAACCACATTGTATTTGGCTCATGTTATGTGGCGACAACAAAATATACTCTTCAAAAAAGTAGGGGAACCTGAAATATTAAAACATACGTTTTGACCACAGACATCCTAGTAAAGAACGTTCAGGTCTGTTTATCAACACACCGAAACATATTCCATAGTTTGCACATGCACCACGCAGTTGCCCCGTACACGTGCGTGGGGTGTCAATCTCGATTATGACAATTTCCAGGGAGGTCCATTAATCACTGTGGAACATTATTTCTGTCAATCTTTTTCATTCTGTTGATCATACAGTTGTTATTGTTTTGTTTTTAGTAATTTTTATTGTTTGAATTTGCGATTTACTGAAGAAAAAAACAACGTCATCTTTCAAATTTCACTTCTGATCCCAATCGTCCTTCAAGATCTTTTGTCCCCTGCGTGTGCTGTAACCTCACCGTGGTGCAGTGGTGTAACATTCTCTTTGAGAATGGCCAATACAGCACAAAATTGAAGTTTTGAGTAAAATTCAGTATCCGTAAAATTCTGTGATATTTGTGTTTTTGCACAGTTCTTTACACTGTTTTTGTTTAAGTCTTGAATTTTTATATTGATGTTGATCATCACTTTATTTATTTTCATTACCATAGTTTGACACCCAATAGCCGATGTATTTTTCGTGCTGGGGTGTCGTTAAACATTCATTCATTCAGATCTTTGGTGGTCATAAACCCTACTATAATACTGAACCACCGGTTGTAATGTTTGGTCAATTAATTCACTATTATTATATAACCATTCCCCACAGCTAATATACCTTACAATTTTGGCAATTGTAAATTCTTATTAGAGTTCCCCTACTTTTTTTGAAGAGTATATATAACGTGGTGGGGTAAAATATGTGATTGTGGGAGCACTGATCCCATGCCCCCCCTCCCCCCTCCCGGCCACGCCAGTGTGAGGTATGTCCATGTGTGTGAGGTATGTCCATGTGTATGTCCATGTGTGTGAGTTATGTCCATGTGTATGTCCATGTGTGTGAGGTATGTCCATGTGTGTGAGGTATGTCCATGTGTATGTCCATGTGTGTGAGTTATGTCCATGTATGTGAGATGTTTATGTTCACGTGTGTGAGGTATGTCCATGTGTGTGAGATGTGTATGTCCATGTGTGTGAGATGTGTATGTCCATGTGTGTGAGGTATGTCCATGTGTATGTCCATGTGTGTGAGATGTGTATGTTCATGTGTGTGAGGTATGTCCATGTGTGTGTGAGATGTGTATGTTCATGTGTGTGAGGTATGTCCATGTGTGTGAGATGTGTATGTTCATGTGTGTGAGATGTGTATGTTCATGTGTGTGAGGTATGTCCATGTGTGTGAGATGTGTATGTTCATGTGTGTGAGGTATGTCCATGTGTGTGAGATGTGTATGTTCATGTGTGTGAGATGTGTATGTTCATGTGTGTGAGGTATGTCCATGTGTGTGAGATGTGTATGTCCATGTGTGTGAGATGTGTATGTCCATGTGCGTGAGATATGTCCATGTGTATGTCCATGTGTGTGAGATGTGTATGTTCATGTGTGTGAGGTATGTCCATGTGTGTGTGAGATGTGTATGTTCATGTGTGTGAGGTATGTCCATGTGTGTGAGATGTGTATGTTCATGTGTGTGAGATGTGTATGTTCATGTGTGTGAGGTATGTCCATGTGTGTGAGATGTGTATGTTCATGTGTGTGAGGTATGTCCATGTGTTTGAGATGTGTATGTTCATGTGTGTGAGATGTGTATGTTCATGTGTGTGAGGTATGTCCATGTGTATGTCCATGTGTGTGAGATGTGTATGTTCATATGTATGAGGTATGTCCATGTGTGTGAGATGTGTATGTCCATGTGTGTGAGATGTGTATGTCCATGTGTGTGAGATGTGTATGTCCATGTGTGTGAGATGTGTATGTTCATGTGTGAGGTGTGTATGTTCATGTGTGTGAGGTGTGTTCATGTGTATGAGGTATGTCCATGTGTGTGAGGTACGTTCATGTGTGTGAGGTCTGTCCATGTGTGTGAGGTATGTTCATGTGTGAGGTATGTTCATGTGTGAGGAATGTCCATGTGGGTGACGTATGTTCATGTGTGTGAGGTATGTTCATATGTGAGGTATGTCCATGTGGGTGAGGTATGTTCATGTGGGTGAGGTATGTCCATGTGGGTGAGATATGTTCATGTGTGTGAGGTAGGTTCATGTGTGAGGTATGTCCATGTGGGTGAGGTATGTCCATGTGGGTGTGGTATGTTCATGTGTGAGGTCTGTCCATGTGTGTGAGGTATGTCCACGTGGGTGAGGTATGTCCACGTGTGTGAGGTATGTCCATGTGTGTGAGGTATGTTCATGTGTGAGGTCTGTCCATGTGTGTGAGGTGTGTCCATGTGTGTGAGGTATGTTCATGTGCGAGTACTGTCCATGTGTGTGAGGTGTGTTCATGTGTGTGAGGTATGTCCATGTGGGTGAGGTATGTCCATGTGTGTGAGGTATGTCCATGTGTGTGAGGTATGTCCACGTGTGTGAGGTATGTCCATGTGTGTGAGGTCTGTTCATGTGTGAGGTCTGTCCATGTGTGTGAGGTGTGTTCATGTGTGTGAGGTATGTCCATGTGGGTGAGGTATGTCCATGTGTGTGTGTGTGAGGTCTGTTCATGTGTGAGGTCTGTCCATGTGTTTGAGGTGTGTTCATGTGTGTGAGGTATGTCCCTGTGGGTGAGGTATGTCCATGTGTGAGGTATGTTCATGTATGTGTGTGAGGTATGTCCATGTGGGTGAGGTGTGTCCATGTGTGTGAGGTGTGTCCATGTGTGTGAGGTATGTTCATGTGTGAGGTATGTCCATGTGGGTGAGGTATGTCCATGTGGGTGAGGTGTGTTCATGTGTGTGTGGTGTGTTCATGTGTGTGAGGTATGTTTATGTGTGAGGTATGTTCATGTGTGTGAGGTGTGTTCATGTGTGTGAGGTATGTCCATGTGGGTGAGGTATGTCCATGTGTGTGAGGTATGTCCACGTGTGTGAGGTATGTCCATGTGTGTGAGGTATGTCCATGTGTGTGAGGTATGTTCATGTGTGAGGTCTGTCCATGTGTGTGAGGTATGTTCATGTGTGTGAGGTCTGTCCATGTGTGTGAGGTGTGTTCATGTGTGTGAGGTATGTCCATGTGGGTGAGGTATGTCCGTGTGTGTGTGTGTGTGAGGTCTGTTCATGTGTGAGGTGTGTCCATGTGTGTGAGGTGTGTCCATGTGTGTGAGGTATGTTCATGTGTGAGGTATGTCCATGTGGGTGAGGTATGTCCATGTGGGTGAGGTGTGTTCATGTGTGTGAGGTGTGTTCATGTGAGTGAGGTATGTTCATGTATGTGTGTGAGGTATGTCCATGTGTGTGTGAGGTATGTCCATGCGTGTAAGGTATTTTCATGCGTGTGAGGTATGTTCATGTGTGAGGTATGTCCATGCGTGTGAGGTATGTCCACGTGTGTGAGGTATGTCCATGTGTGTGAGGTGTGTCCATGTGTGTGAGGTATGTCCATGTATGTGAGGTGTGTCCATGTGTGTGAGGTGTGTCCATATGGGTGAGGTATGTCCATGTGTGTGTGTGTGTGTGAGGTCTGTTCATGTGTGAGGTGTGTCCATGTGTGTGAGGTGTGTCCATGTGTGTGAGGTATGTTCATGTGTGAGGTATGTCCATGTGGGTGAGGTGTGTTCATGTGTGTTCATGTGTGTGAGGTGTGTTCATGTGAGTGAGGTATGTTCATGTATGTGTGTGAGGTATGTCCATGTGTGTGTGAGGTATGTCCATGCGTGTAAGGTATGTTCATGCGTGTGAGGTATGTTCATGTGTGAGGTATGTCCATGCGTGTGAGGTGTGTCCATGTGTGTGAGGTGTGTCCATATGGGTGAGGTATGTCCATGTGTGTGAGGTGTGCTCATGTGTGTGAGGTATGTTCATGTGTGTGAGGTGTGTTCATGTGTGTAAGGTGTGTTCATGTGGACAAGCGATCACAGTCGCTCGCTAGACTTGTTTTTGTTTCCAACGTTAGATAAACGTGATGTGATAGAAGACGATAGTACCAGTAAAATTGTTTGCGAGCGCTCGGTCACTGGACTCCGTATGACAGCAGCAGTGGGTTTCCTGCCTCGCACTATGATAACCCTTCCACATAATATGTGAGATGTGTGCCCAGGACAGCGTGCTTGAAACACATGCGTGAACGACGTCATCATCTTCATCATCGTTATTATATAATTATACATTAATATTATATAGGTTAAGCTAGGTGTATGTAATATTATATACGGTAATTATATATTATTATATAGGTTAAGCTTGTCGAATTCGGTAAGCAGGAGGAAGCACATAGACTTGATATACGTCTGGTGACCAAAGATTAGGACTTTAACTTGAGTATATTGATGTATTATATAACTAATCTTTCACGATGTTGTCGAACGTTTAGCTCGAGTGTCCTCTAGCCCCCGTCTGCTTATATGTTGTCCCTGACAGGGGAGGGTCAGAGGACGCTCGACCTATCGAAAGCTCAGACATCTTACCACATTATTTTGAAGCGACCACCTCTATTGAACGTACATTTGTCGCAAATTTCTAATACTGATTAGCAAACTTGTCTTTAACAGCCACTTGTTTTATTGGTCACTGTTTAGTTGCTTAACAGGTTTTAATGTAGGACGATTCATACAAAAAGCCAAAAAACAACAACAAAATAAAAAAACAAAAACAAAAATCCCCCGAAGTAAAAAAGGTGTATAGGGGCCATTCAACAATTATAAACCACTCTTAAGTGTGTGTGTGTGTGTGTGTGTGTGTGTGTGTGTGCGCTTGCATGTGTGTGTGTTGTGGGTGTGGGGGGTATCATGGATGTGTTACGAAATATTATGTGTCAGGAGTTAGGCCTAAAGAGCGGTTTGTCATTGCTGTTTTATTCTTTAACAACTGTTTTTATTTTGTTGTTTGTTGTTTTGTTTGTTTACTTTTTGTTTGCTTTCCGTTTTTATTGTTTGTTTGTTTGTTTGTTTTTTAAATCTAATATTTATTACCAAACCAAACAAACATGAATATACACAAACTCCAATAACGTTAGTTAAATACAGACTGGATGCGACACTTGCGGTCCGGCTAAAAAAACAAACAACAAAAAAAGCAAACACCCCCACACACACCCTCACCAAACTCCACCCCCCCCCCCCCCACCCCCCCCCAAACCATTAATAAAATCGAAATACATCAGTTTCGTGGAGAGCATCTAGACTGGATGCGTGCAATGTGTGCGTTTACAAAACGCATGCGACCAGCCGCAATGAAATAATCGTATATGCCCAAAACGCAGACGCAGACGCAGACGCAACAGTCTGACCGCACGCACGCGTCGCATCCAGTTTAAATGGGCCTTAACAGAATCAGCGGGATAGGGATGGGATCATCACGTGAGGCGTGGGTAATACAAGGTGGGGCAGTCATAGCGTCACAGTGTTACATGGGGGTAGGGATGGGATCATCACGTGAGGCGTGGGTAATACAAAGTGGGAGTAGTCATAGCATCACAGTGTTACATGGGAGTAGGGATGGGGTCATGACGTTAGGCGTGGGTAATACAAAGTGGGAGTAGTCACAGTGTTACATGGGGGTAGGGATGGGGTCATGACGTTAGGCGTGGGTAATACAAAGTGGGAGTAGTCATATCGTCACAATGTTATATGGGGGTAGGGATGGGATCGTGACGTGAAGCGTGGGTAATACAAAGTAGTAGTAGTCACAGCGTCACAGTGTTACATGGGGGTAAGGATGGAATCATGACGTTAGGCGTGGGTAATACAAAGTAGGAGTAGTCACAGCGTTACATGGGGGTAGGGATGGGATTATGACATTAGGCGTGGGTAATACAAAGTAGGAGTAGTCACAGTGTCACATGGGGGTAGGGATGGGGTCATGACGCGAGGCGTGGGTAATACAAAGTGGGAGTAGTCATAGCGTCACAGTGTTACATGGGGGTAGGGATGGGGTCATGACGCGAGGCGTGGGTAATACAAAGCGGGAGTAGTCATAGCGTCACAGTGTTACATGGGGGTAGGGATAGGACCATGACGCGAGGCGTGGGTAATACAAAACGGGAGTAATCATAGCGTCACAGTGTTACATGGGGGTAGGGATGGGATCATGACGATAGGCGTGGGTACTACAAAGTGGGTGTAGTCACAGTGTTACATGGGGGTAGGGATGGGATCATGACGCGAGGCGTGGGTACTACAAAGTGGGTGTAGTCATAGCGTCACAGTGTTACATAGGGGTAGGGATGGGGTCATGACGTTAGGCGTGGGTAATACAAAGTGGGAGTAGTCATAGCGTCAGTGTTACATGGGGTAGTGATGGGATCATGACGTGAGGCGTGGGTACTACAAAGTGGGTGTAGTCATAGCGTCACAGTGTTACATGAGGGTAGGGATGGGATCATGACGTGAGGCGTGGTTAATACAAAGTGGGAGTAGTCATAGCGTCACAGTGTTACATGGGGGTAGGGATGGGGTCATGACGTTAGGCGTGGGTAATACAAAGTGGGAGTAGTCATAGCGTCACAGTGTTACATGGGGGTAGAGATGGGGTCATGACGTGAGGCGTGGGTAATACAAACTGGGAGTAGTCATATCGTCACAGTGTTACATGGGGATAGGGATGGGGTCATGACGTGAGGCGTGGGTAATACAAAATGGGAGTAGTCACAGTGTTACATGGGGGTAGGGATGGGTTGAAGACGTGAGGCGTGGGTACTACAAAGTGGCTGTAGTCATAGCGTCAGTGTTACATGGGGGTAGGGATGGGATCATGACGTGAGGCGTGGGTACTACAAAGTGGGTGTAGACATAGCGTCACAGTGTTACATGAGGGTAGGGATGGGATCATGACGTGAGGCGTGGTTAATACAAAGTGGGAGTAGTCATAGCGTCACAGTGTTACATGGGGATAGGAATAGGGTCATGACGTTAGGCGTGGGTAATACAAAGTGGGAGTAGTCATAGCGTCACAGTGTTACATGGGGGTAGGGATGGGGTCATGACGTTAGGCGTGGGTAATACAAAGTGGGAGTAGTCATAGCGTCACAGTGTTACATGGGGGTAGGGATGGGGTCATGACGTTAGGCGTGGGTAATACAAAATGGGAGTAGTCACAGTGTTACATGGGGGTAGGGATGGGTTGAAGACGTGAGGCGTGGGTAATACAAACCGGGAGTAGTCATAGCGTCACAGTGTTACATGGGGTAGGGATGGGTTCACGACGTGAGGCGTGGGTAATACAAAGCGGGAGTAGTCATAGCGTCACAGTGTTACATGGGGTAGGGATGGGTTCATGACGTGAGGCGTGGGTACTACAAAGTGGCTGTAGTCATAGCGTCAGTGTTACATGGGGGTAGGGATGGGATCATGACGTGAGGCGTGGGTACTACAAAGTGGGTGTAGTCATAGCGTCAGTGTTACATGGGGTAAGGATGGGATCATGACGTGAGGCGTGGGTAATACAATGCGGGAGTAGTCATAGCGTCACAGTGTTACATGGGTTAGGGATGGGTTCATGACATGAGGCGTGGGTAATACAAAGCGGGAGTAGTCATAGCGTCACAGTGTTACATGGGTTAGGGATGGGTTCATGACGTGAGGCGTGGGTAATACAAAGCGGGAGTAGTCATAGCGTCACAGTGTTACATGGGGTAGGGATGGGTTCATGACGTGAGGCGTGGGTAATACAAAGCGGGAGTAGTCATAGCGTCACAGTGTTACATGGGGTAGGGATGGGTTCATGACGTGAGGCGTGGGTAATACAAAGCGGGAGTAGTCATAGCGTCACAGTGTTACATGGGGGTAGGGATGGGTTCATGACATGAGGCGTGGGTAATACAAAGCGGGAGTAGTCATAGCGTCAGTGTTACATGGGGTAGGGATGGGTTCAAGACGTGAAGCGTGGCTAATACAAAGCGGGAGTAGTCATAGCGTCACAGTGTTACATGGGGTAGGGATGGGTTCATGACGTTAGGCGTGGGTAATACAAAGCGGGAGTAGTCATAGCGTCACAGTGTTACATGGGGATAGGGATGGGTTCAAGACGTGAGGCGTGGGTAATACAAAGCGGGAGTAGTCATAGCGTCAAAGTGTTACATGGGGTAGGGATGGGATCATGACGTGAGGCGTGGGTACTACAAAGCGGGAGTAGTCATAACGTCACAGTGTTATATGGGGTAGGGATGGGTTCATGACGTGAGGCGTGGGTAATACAAAGCGGGAGTAGTCATAGCGTCACAGTGTTACATGGGGTAGGGATGGGTTCATGACGTTAGGCGTGGGTAATACAAAGCGGGAGTAGTCATATCGTCACAGTGTTACATGGGGTAGGGATGGGTTCATGACGTGAGGCGTGGGTAATACAAAGCGGGAGTAGTCATGGGTTCATGACGTGAGGCGTGGGTAATACAAAGCGGGAGTAGTCATAGCGTCACAGTGTTACATGGGGTAGGGATGGGTTCATGACGTGAGGCGTGGGTAATACAAAGCGGGAGTATTCATAGCGTCACAGTGTTACATGGGGGTAGGGATGGGATCATGACGTGAGGCGTGGGTAATACAAAGCGGGAGTAGTCATAACGTCACAGTGTTACATGGGGGTAGGGATGGGTTCAAGACGTGAGGCGTGGGTAATGCAAAGCGGGAGTAGTCATAGCGTCAAAGTGTTACATGGGGTAGGGTGCCCGTTTCCATCAGAAACAAATCATGGAGCCACCTATAATAAAACAAAGCAAAAAAAAAAAAAAAACCCAGGCCCCAGGTCCCAGGTCCCAATTAGCCCTTATGTTGTCCGAAATGAATACCTCTCGACTTGATCCCTTCCACTTATGAGGAGTCTCTGTTTGGCATCTGTTTAAAGGTCATCTCAATATACGGTAGACTGTGTTATTTGTCAAATGGAATTTTTAAAACATTATTATTATAATTTCAGAGTTAGTATCACAAAGTTTGTAAAGCCATCCAGCTCTTTGATTTTGACTCCGCCCACTGGTATCACATGGACTGCCAGTGGCGCTGGGATTGGACTAAAAGGGACGTTGCATTACACGTACCACTTTATGTGAGTATTTTCTACGTCTTATACCACACACGCACACGCACTGACACCAGGGGCGGATGCAGAATTTTTCTAGGAACCGGGTGAAATGTTTTAAAATGCATTTAGGTCCTACTTTATTTAAAATTACAATGATTTTCATTCCATATAGCTAGGCTATGGAAATGTTTCTCAAAAACACAAATATCTTCACACACACGCACATGCAAACACACTGTAATGATATGCTATATATGTACTTCTATTTATAATTTTAAAAATACCATAGTTTTAGTAGGCCTACGTGTATAGCCTATATATAATATAGGCTACCGGCGACAGCTTTTAAAACCAAAAATGTTGATAAAAAGATTTCTGGCAAAATCAACATTTGTGACGTACACTTTGAAAAAACAAAGCCCGTATCCTCTCTTGTGAAAATGTTGGTAACTGACGAATTGTGAAGAACCCTTATACAAGTAGTGTAGATTTACAGATTGACCTACTTTCTTCTCATAACTCGGACGATGTTTGATTTAGATTTCCCATATCGGACACCATTGACTTTGATGCATCTGTTGGTGGAATATCCTTCAAGCTGGGCATTGCTCTGCGTAAGTCTGTTTTAATTTTTATCTATCACTTGTTTATTTTATTTGTTTGTTTAATTAAAAAGACATTTAATCATTTATTCTTTTCATTCATTCATTCATTCATTCATTCGTTTGTTTATTCATTCATTCATTCATTCATTCATTCATTCATTTCATTCATTAATGAATAGTTAGTTAGGTTAGTTAATATAATACAATCTGATTAAAATTAGCTCTACTGGGTCTACCAGTAGGTCTAACAGCATTGCGTGGACTCCCATGTCCAGGTGACATTTCATCTATAAATAACAATTTAAATATCGACCAATTACACTTCGCCTTTTATAGCATTATTCGGGAGCATACAATTCTAAAAATATCGGGCGAGACTATTTATGCAATAGGCGAACTTGTTGGTCTATTTCAACATTAAAAAACAGGGGGAAAAGTGCAGTAATAAACTCTGGATTGTATACTAGTATAAACAGATTTTATGGCTATACCATTACGGGGTTGTTTTTTTCGTCTTGAAACGAATTGTATATAAAATTTTATATTGAAATTAGTTTCCAGCATACTTCATAATTCACCCGAATCATTTCGTATACACTCAACATAATCCCAAATGTTTTCAAATTCTTTTCAAATCACTGGCATGATTTTGCAACTTGAACTAAATTAATATTTGTAGTGCTTGTATATTTAACATTCAAATCTACTAAAATATTAAATTGATTTTATTTCACATCAATATGACAATAGATATTGACGTGATGGGGGAACATAAAATTGAACTAAATTAATATTTGTAGTGCTTGTTGTTCAGTATATTTAACATTCAAATGTACTAAAATATACAATTAACAATACATATTGGGGTGATGGGGGGAACTTATCACTATTTTGCTTATTTTAACAGCGATCAATGAAATAAAATTTATATATGACAATTAGGCTTCATTATGTCACAGCGAGTAGAAACAAGACGGTTCCTTAATTTTTTTTGTGGTTACTGAACAAGTTCCCTAAATTCTATAGTGATCACCAAATATCTACTTTTAGACAATGGCACAGGGGGTCGGTTGCACATATCAACGTCATCGTGTTCAGATAACATCGGTGGAGTCAGCATCAATTTCCACGGGGGAGCCGCCTGGCTGTATAACTTGTTTTCTAAAATCATTGACAGGAAGGTGAAGGATGCACTTCAGGGTCAGGTAAGTGTTTGATATCTCAATACAGACGATAAAACGCAGTTGTCAGTCACAATGGCTGCCCAGGTTTTATTGCGTAGTTGTGACGTCATTAACACTCTTAAAGGTCCACTATCTGTTTAACATATAGTTCAATATATAACTTCCCCTTTCCTTTACCCTTAAAAACATATTTCCCAAAATCAACTTTTAAAATTTAATATTGAGTAAATAGAATCTTTCAGTCTGAGCTACAGCTGTTATTTAAAGTTTCTTATAGTCTAAAGTATAGCTAATATCAAAAGTCCATCTAAATCACTCCGCTTGACTGAAATTATTATTTAAACTTAAGAAATTAGAACATGTTTGTACTCAACCTTATATGAAACCTCTAAATTACTTAACATTTAAAAGTCCAGGTATCTTCCTGATAATGGTTTAACTAGACAAAAGTAAAATAACTAAATATGAAATGTTTGTATCTGTTTCTTTCTCACAACTTTATTCCATACGAAGAATCACTAAAGACTTATTTTTCCGGGGTATCTTCTGCCACTTCTGGTGATACAGGGCTGTTCACAATCTTCAGCGGAGGGTTTTGCACACACTACTTGTCGACGAATAGATGCATTTCTTTCAGGTGACATCTTACCATCAACATGTTGTTTATTGTTGAGTTCTGGAGATATAGGTTTGCATGTGATCTCTGGTCTGTAGGATTGTTTGTGTAACACACTTGTTTTGTTGGATACCTCTGAATCTAAACGCAATGCAACTCTGTTCCGTCTGAGTTTTTGTGTCCCTGTGTCCACAACATATGATCGCGGGGTTATGTGATATCAAACTACAACTGCAGGTTTCCACTCACGAGATCCAGGTTCCGGTCTCACAGGATCGCCTGCTTTTAGGGGAAGTAACTCTTTGACACCTTTCCTGTCATAATTACACTTCTGCTTGTTTTTGTTAAACTGTAATCTTCTTTTCACTTCATTTGGATTGTTTACTTCTGGTTGTAACAGGTTACGAGACATTGGCAAGTTTGTTCTTAGCCTTCGGGTCATACACATCTGTGATGGTAATAAGTTCATGGTTGGAAGCGGAGTTGTTTTGTAGGTAAGAAGAACTTTATGCCTGTCTTCATTCTTTCTCCACAATGACTTGACAATTTTCACTGCTGCTTCAGCTTCTCCATTTGCACATGTGTGTTTTGGACTCACCAAAACATGTTTAAAGTCATAGTTTTCGGTAAATGTTTGGAATTCAGCACTGTATACTGTGAACCACAATCTGTGATCAGCTTCTCAGAAATTCTCTGATGACTGAAATGCTCTTTAAGGCATTCAGTAGTTTCATGTGCGGGCATGTCTTTGAGTTGTGTGACTTCAATGTACTTGGAGTAATAGTCAATGGAAAGAATGTAAAGATGTCCGATGTAACTTCAACCCAAGGTAAGTCTGGCGCTTGGCTCGGAAATAATGGTTCTTTCTGCTGTGCTGCAGCATAATCATGACAAATTGCACAATCTAACACTTTTTTCTCTATCTGAGCAGTCATGTTTGGCCAGTATAAGATTTCTCTTGCTCTTTGTTTTGTTTTCACAATCCCCATATATGTTTCATGAATCAGGTTTAACATAGCTGTGCGCATTGTTGATGGCACTACTGTTCTCATCCCTCTATATATCACACCATCAAGCACTACTAATTCATCTCGTGCATCCCACAATTGTCTAACAGCATGTGGTACCTGTTGTTTAGTGTCTGACCATCCTCACGGGATTATTGCATACAGCTCATGGAGTTCATTTACAGTTTTGTGTTGGAATTCAACATATCTGGACTGTGACACCGACAACCTTTGTAGCATGTTCAACTTTAGCTCCATGTCATCTTCCGGTTGCGTTTCATCAAGCTCTGTTGAGAGTATCAGCAATAAACTGTGTCTTTCCTGGAATATATTCCACCTTTAGGTCATATCCTTTTACTTTTAGGATCATTGTCTGAAGACGAAGAGGAGCAGACATCAGAGGCTTGCGCATTATAGTCTCTAATGGCTTATGGTCAGTTTGTACTACAGTTTCCTTTCCAAGGATGTATTCCCGAAACTTCTCAGTGCTGAATACAGTTGCTAGCATCTCTTTCTCTATGGCTGCCCAGTTGTAATCTGATTTACGCAACTTCCTAGAAGCATAAGCTACTGGCTTACCACCTTGCATTAGGACTGCACCTACTGCATTTTTGCTCGCGTCACACTGAATCACAACATCCTTGTGAACATCATAATAGGCCAATACTGGTGCCTCACAGCAAAGATCTTTAAGTCTTTGAAAAGCCTCAATCTGTGGTTTATCCCAGTGGGACAGAACATCTGCTCTAGTCTGTGTCCTTAATGGCTCCTCAATTTCTGACAACATTGGTAGAAATTTGGAGAGATACTGCACGAAACCAAGGAAGTGTCTCACCTCCTCCTTTGTTTGTGGAGTTGGCATTTCCTTTACGGCCTTTACTTTTGCTGGATCTGGACGCAGACCATTCACCGATACAATGTGACCCACATAGGGTACTTCACTCTGACGGACCTTGACCGTGTTAAAGTTCAGTTTCAAGTTATAACTTGCACTCTTCTCAAGGACTCTTCTTAGAACATCATCATGGTGAGGAGTTAAACATCCTGCTATCAGAATGTCATCCATTACTGCATATGTATGTTCAGTGCCTTCAAGCATTTCATCCATAGTTCTTTGATAAAGCTCTGTTGCAGATTTGATTCCAAATGGTAACTTTAACCGTCGAAAACGACCAATCGGAGTATTCATTGTGGTCAGCAGACTTGATTCATAGTTAAGTGTCATCTGTAAATAACAATTTAGCATCTAGGACACCGAAAACTTTACAGTCTGGCATTTTGGCTACTATCTCCTCAACTGTCGGAATTAGGTAATGTTTTTGTTTTACAGCTTTGTTCAGGTCAGTGGGATCCAGGCAGATCCGGATTTTGTATCAACGACATGACACAACCATCAAGTTGACCCAGTCGGTTGCTTAGGTAACTTTCATCAGATGACCCTCAGCCTCCATCTCACAAAGCTTATCTTTGATTAGTGGCAGGAGTGCTTCTGGTTGTCTTCTAGGACCATGGACTACTGGATCTATTTTGATCGAGTATGTTCCTGGCATCTGTCCAGTTGCTTTCTCCAAGTCTGGATATTTTTGCAATATCTCAGCAAGATCAGGATCAAGACTATGTACTCGTACCAAATTTAGTAATTGGTATACTTCTGCTGATAGAATTGGTTTCTGAATTGGTTTCTGATTACCATCGATAATATAGAATTTCACATTGCATTCTCGACTTCTGTACTTCACTGTTAGGACAACACATCCTCTAGGAACAATTTGGTGTTGTGTATAGGACATCAACCTTTGACTCGTGTCTCTAATCCTTGCTTCCGGTGCTATTTTCCTAAGGTGATTAGTGTTCATTACACTTGCCTGTGCTCCTGTATCTAGTTGGCAGTACAAATTCTTTTCACATACCTGTACTGATACCCACCATTCATCATGGTTGCATTCACCCGATTTTTCATCTGTTGCTCGATGACCTTTTTTCAGGCTGTATAGATGAAGTATTCATATCATTAACACATTCATTGTCACTTGACAGTGAATCATCATCTAGTTTGTGAATACTTCTGTGTTTAGTACGGCAAACTGGCAAAATGACCCATTTTACTACATTTTGAACAAGTTTCTCTTTTTGCTGGCCATCGTTGCTGAAGCTTGTGTGCACTGTGACCACACCTTTGGCATTTTTCTTCTTGTCGTCTTTTGTCATTATGTTGAAATGTGTGAGAAGACTTGGGTAACCACCTTTTCCTCTTAGTGGTTGTCGACATTTTATTAACAGTCACATCTTCACCAGTGATGACTTTCATATCGTCTTTTGTTGCTTCAAATGTTCGACCTATTTCAACTGCATTTTTCAGTGTAAGATTTGCTCCTTTCTCTAAGCAGCGCTGTCTCACTCGTTTGTCTAATGATGTGCATGCTATGGCATTTCTTATGAGTTTGTCCACCTCAACAAAGTCTAAACCGTGGGACAGTAATTTAAGCTCAGTAACGAAATTATCAAAGCTTTCCCCATGTTTCTGGCATCTTCTGTCAAACTGCACAGCTGCCATTATTGGGGTTTTCTTTGATTCCAGGTGTGTCTTAATTTTTTCGGCCACTATATCGAGAACATCTTTTTCACTAACTTCTCGGATATTTTCACCTTGCCGACGTTCTACTGTGTCCCAATGAAAGGTAAGGTACATTTCTCGTCCCTTATCACCCACAAAGTTCATTAAATTGCAGATCCTTTCTTTTTCAGAGCACATGCTTAGTGGACCACCAAAAATGAAGTCACAATGTTGGTAGAATCGTTCCCATTCCTTTCCTAAATCAGTCGCGTGCCAGTTCATTACCGGCCAATTATAGTTACTCTTTATAAATACATGCTATGCTTTTCATTAGTATGGCATTGGATTTTTGGTTTAAATCCCGTTTTCTGATACCATGTTTGATATCTCAATACAGACGATTGATTTTTGATTTATTCATACATTCCTTTATTTATTCATTTGTTGGTTTATTTTATTGATGTCTTTCATTAATTTATTCTTTCATTCATTGTTCTTTCAGTGATTGGTTTATTGATTCAATCATTCATTTGTTTATTCATTCATTTCTTTGTTCGTTTGATTGATCGTTTTCGTTCATTCATTCATCTATCCATTCATTTGTTTATTCATTAATTCATTCTTTCGTTATGACATTATTTAGTTTTTCTTCCTTTCTTTATTCCTTCTATTTTATTTCGTTTTATTTATTTAAACTGTTTTAACGAAACTGAATACCAACAAAACAAAGACAACTAATTGTATATTTCAGTTTTGTACGATTGTCACAAAACTTGTAAACATTGATGCGGAAAAAAGACTTGCTCAGATTCCAGGTACGTACCTTTGAAAATAGCCACACACGTATAGTGGATTCCTGTATGGCCCCTTTGCTTGATCAGTATTAGTAATGCCTAGGTTAATATTCAATAAATATGTTTCAGAAATAGTATTTTTGACCATTTAAAGAACAAACAAATAAAAATATTCAAATTCAGAAAACATTGTAAATGCATTTGCCTACAATATATAAAAGGGATTTGAATATTTTACATTTTCATCATAGTGCCAATAATTCAATTCAGTTCAGTTCAGTTCGGTTCAGTTCCGTTCAGTAACCAGTTCCCTTTTAAATGTACAATCACTGTTCTTTACAAAGAAACCAGGTAACATTAACGAAAACTGTTAGAATACTTTGGTGAATACAAATATAAAATGTGTCAGACTTTGTTTGTTTTCAGTGACAGTTGTTTTGGCCAACATATTTCTTCTAGACTACCACCTCATCTCAAACCCTGACATCACACCAACATTTATGGACATTTTCCTCAAGGTATTACATTCGTATATGGTACCTACTGCAAACTGATACTACTACTACTACTACTACTGCTACTACTACTACATAGTGAATAATGTTCAAGGAGGTGTGGATTTGTACAACATATTTCACAAGCTCCGTAGGGGCAAGCTATTTATTATTCATTAATCCACACTCTTAGGCCCAAAACACACCAAAGCTGGGTCTGGATCTGGATCTTAGTCTGGGTCTGGGTCTGGGCCTGGGTCTGAGTCTGGGTCCAAGACTGGGTCTGGCGAGTGTGGCAAAAAGTGTATTTGAACATTTTGGGCTATAACTGTAACGTGTTTTCAATACTGTATATGTTAATGTGTTCATATCTTTAGATAAATTTACTTCTATAATCATCAGCAATAAGTATGAGAAATCCACATTGATTAATATATACATTTCCTGTTGATTATTAAGAAAAATGAATGAGTAAGGTTCGAACATTGTGCAGCTGCCAGTCTGGCAGTGTGAAAATATAGAACATGTTCTATGACATCTGTTACCAGATCTGTAGTTCACACAAACACAGATACGGTGTGTTTTGCCACATTTGATTCAGTGCGTTTCATTTACAACTGGTACCATACTCACCAGACCCAGACCCAGACCTGGTGTCTTTCAAGCCTTACAGTAATAAAAGATGTTACACAATTGGAAGGCAAAATTGCAACTTTAAACTTTCCTATTATGAGATTATTACGAAACAATTTATAAAGATCAATCAATTAAGAAATCACCTGTATAATAATAATAATAATAATAATAATATATAAATTGCAACTTTAAACTTTCTATATTTTTTATTATGAGATTATTATGAAACAATTTACAAAGATAAATCAATTATGAAAAAAAAATGACCTGTATAATAATAATAATAATAATAATAATATATGTTATATATTTTAAAGGGAGAAATTTTCTGGAAAACAGACCGAGAAGAAGCACCATTTTCACCAGCACCTTTGCCAGCCAGTTCTGAAAGCAGCCGTATGTTGTATCTGTGGTTGACTCCGTACATGGCCAACACTTTGGGATACGTCGCTCTACGACATGGATTTTTAAAATATAATCTGACAGCAAAAGATGTAAGTAGTGCTGAACTAATTATATCATAAAGAAAGATATAAAGAAATAAAGAAAACGCCAAACAGTCCAACATACAAAGTAATGCTAGCAGTAGTAGTAAACTGTATTTACGTGGCGGCTATATCCTTTCAAGGTCCAAGGCTATCGGTGAATTAAGTCTCAGATTTATCGAAACTTTTAACACGTTATAGATCATTGATTAATATAGATGGATGGATGGATGGATAGATGGATGATGACACATGCACATTTGTGTAAACATCGCCTGTTGAAAGTGAATTTTTTTTTTTTTTTACCAATGAGTGTAATTATATAATTAAAGAATGTTAAAAGCATGACCTTTAAAGACAGGTGACTGCTAAAGACAGGTGTGTCACATAAAGAGATTTGACCGATTAGCCTAAATATGCACACTGGAAAACTTGTATGAATATTGAATTCATGTAGACCTGATTGTAACTTAAATATAGTACCAGCTGAAACCCAATAATGGCCATCAACATTCCATTTTGTATTGAACTGTGTGTAGAAGGTTACTGGCTAAATAGAAGGTGTAGGGTTTGATAATAAAAAAAACAATGCATTAAATAATCCAAAGTTAGTACTAGTTCAGCTTCAGCAACTTTAGTGACTTATTTGACTTTTTTTCATGTAATATAATACACACACAAGTGAGTATTACTTGTATATATCTGTTTTAGCTACCTCCCGGAAAGAGACCCATCTTGAACACAACGTGTACGAATGTGGAGTGCATCGGAGTCTTAATACCACAGGTAACAAATAGGTGAAGGACTATATGAGGAGTGTTTGAAAAGGTCTTGGTCTAACTATGGTGGACTTGCCCTAGCTTTTATATCCTTGAAAGTTCACACACTTCTTACAACAGTGCTGCAGTGCCTGGATTACTCTGATGAATAAGGATTGGTTAAAAAAAAACTCGTCTACAGTAGAAATGACATTATCAGTTGTGCCTGCCAGCAAATTGCGTTTTTTAGATTAGGAAATACTAGTAGCTAGAAGTCAGGTGGTACTAGATCTGGGGAATATGGTGGTGATTGTTAAGATAGAAGCTACTGTAATGCAATGCAGCCATTCTTTCTTGTGAAATGTCTACTTAACTGGCTAAATACTGGGTGGTTAGAAAAATGCCTGCTTCATTGCCTATTGGTAGTTAGCCATCAGTCTTGCATAATGATATCATAAACATGGTCCTTTCCTAGTTAAGCCAAGAACTTTTCAATCGCCCCTCGTATACTAATATCTTACCACTTTGAAATGTTTGTAATGTTGCCAGTGTAATGGAATAAAAATATTGTTAAATGTTTTACATTTAATGTTTAAACAATTTTTCCTCTACAAATATTGTACAGTATTTGTGATTGAAATGTACAGTTTTGATGTTTAAAATATTCATTTCTGTATGTCCAGTGTTTTCTTGTTGGTCTAATATCTCAAGGTAAAATATTGATAACACTGCAACTTTCTTGGTTTATTTGTTTTAACTGAAAACTTTCAGATTGGACAAAAGTATCCCAACTCTCGTGTCAAGTTGAACATGGATGCAACGAAATCACCGTTGATGAAAATAAGCAGTGGTTTGATCGGCGTAAAGTTTGCTGGGAATATCGACATGTACATTGACACCATCACAGGAACAGGTCCCCATCTTCTCACCATCAACTGTGTAAGTGTAGTGATATGTGTATTATTTTAAATCCAACTTACATGAACTTATGGTAACCATTGGTAGATTTTTGGTGGCTGACTTGGTATCACCTCTTTGTACCAACAACATAACCTCGTTCATATTTAATTCCATTATTTTAATCGGCAGACACCAGCCTTGGTGGCTGACTTGGTATCACCTCTTTGTACCAACAACATAACCCTCGTTCATATTTAATTCATTATTGTAATCAGCAGACACCAGCCTTGGTGGCATAGTGGTGTGTTAAGTCGCTATGGCTGGTAGATACTGGGTTCGCATCCTGGAATGAACTTTATTGTCTCAATGTTTGACTTCCAATAGCCGGTGATTAATAAATCCATATGTTCAAGTGGTATCGTTAAACAAAACAAACTTTAACTATGTCCTCCTGTATTGGAAATACTCCTTGTTGCTAATTAGTATTAGAGTTATCTTTTCTCAACTTTACTTTTCACCTGCTTTATTCATTATTCTAAAAAGCGTAAAGTTGACTCTCAGTTATGTCTGTGTGGTGTTTTTTGTTTCATTTCAGACAATGTATGTGACTGTCACCGTGTCTTTAACTGGCCAGCTACTGAAGGGGAAGATTATTAAAGAATCGTAAGTCTTCATTTTGATCAATCTGATAGGATAATTTATGATTCGTGTTTATGCAGGTATGCAGAAAATTATGCAAATATGGTGGTGTCTGTACTGTGGCGAGCAAATAGTTCGGGGGCCGAGTCATGCTAAACTAGAAGATATATTGTAAAAATAAATTTCGACCCCTGAACCCCTGCACACACTCTGAAATATTACTGTGATGTATACAACAATTTGTTTTTACTTTTGATAAATCTCTTTGATGATATTTGTTTTTAATGTTACGGTTTTTTTAAAATTATTAAATACCTCAACAGAATAATGGCATACCATTCAGTGTCTGCAAAGATTATTGGTAAATAATGTTCAGATAGGAAAACGTTTATATTATTCTCCATACAAACATGAATATAGGATTTTCTTAAAATGAATAAGATATGCACCAGCTAGAATATTTCTATTTCAACGTGAGGAGGGCACCCCCAACCCCCCAAATCTTGCCCTGATTATTAAGTGGGCCATCTGGATATTGTAATGATTAAAAGGCCAACTTTTTGAGAAAAATAAAATCATTTCATTCATTGCAAAAATCCTAATTTTACAGACTAATATATATGTATATTTTAATTTTCATCATCATTTGATTTATGTTATTTTGCTTCTTTTATAGGACATTAATTTTAATGATAATTTTTTTTCATTAAAACCTTCTTACATTGTTTGTTTTAGACTTGATGTCGGTGTTGTTCGATCTGATGTGGGTATTGTCAATGTAAGTAGTCTGTAAAACACTCGCCTGATCTGATGTGGGTATTGTCAATGTAAGTAGTCTGTAAAACACTCGCCTGATCTGATGTAGGTATTGTCAATGTAAGTAGTCTGTAAAACACTCGCCTGATCTGATGTAGGTATTGTCAATGTAAGTAGTCTGTAAAACACTCGCCTGATCTGATGTGGGTATTGTCAATGTAAGTAGTCTGTAAAACACTCGCCTGATCTGATGTGGGTATTGTCAATGTAAGTAGTCTGTAAAACACTCGCCTGATCTGATGTGGGTATTGTCAATGTAAGTAGTCTGTAAAACACTCGCCTAATCTGATGTGGGTATTGTCAATGTAAGTAGTCTGTAAAACACTCGCCTGATCTGATGTAGGTATTGTCAATGTAAGTAGTCTGTAAAACACTCGCCTGATCTGATGTAGGTATTGTCAATGTAAGTAGTCTGTAAAACACTCGCCTGATCTGATGTGGGTATTGTCAATGTAAGTAGTCTGTAAAACACTCGCCTGATCTGATGTGAGTATTGTCAATGTAAGTAGTCTGTAAAACACTCACCTGATCTGTTGTGAGTATTGTCAATGTAAGTAGTCTGTAAAACACTCACCTGATCTGATGTAGGTATTGTCAATGTAAGTAGTCTGTAAAACACTCGCCTGATCTGATGTAGGTATTGTCAATGTAAGTAGTCTGTAAAACACTCACCTGATCTGATGTAGGTATTGTCAATGTAAGTAGTCTGTAAAACACTCGCCTGATCTGATGTAGGTATTGTCAATGTAAGTAGTCTGTAAAACACTCGCCTGATCTGATGTAGGTATTGTCAATGTAAGTAGTCTGTAAAACACTCGCCTGATCTGATGTGGGTATTGTCAATGTAAGTAGTCTATAAAACACTCGCCTGATCTGATGTAGGTATTGTCAATGTAAGTAGTCTGTAAAACACTCGCCTGATCTGATGTAGGTATTGTCAATGTAAGTAGTCTGTAAAACACTCGCCTGATCTGATGTGGGTATTGTCAATGTAAGTAGTCTGTAAAACACTCGCCTGATCTGATGTGAGTATTGTCAATGTAAGTAGTCTGTAAAACACTCACCTGATCTGTTGTGAGTATTGTCAATGTAAGTAGTCTGTAAAACACTCACCTGATCTGATGTGGGTATTGTCAATGTAAGTAGTCTGTAAAACACTCACCTGATCTGATGTAGGTATTGTCAATGTAAGTAGTCTGTAAAACACTCACCTGATCTGATGTGGGTATTGTCAATGTAAGTAGTCTGTAAAACACTCACCTGATCTGATGTGGGTATTGTCAATGTAAGTAGTCTGTAAAACACTCGCCTGATCTGATGTAGGTATTGTCAATGTAAGTAGTCTGTAAAACACTCGCCTGATCTGATGTAGGTATTGTCAATGTAAGTAGTCTGTAAAACACTCGCCTGATCTGTTGTGAGTATTGTCAATGTAAGTAGTCTGTAAAACACTCACCTGATCTGATGTGGGTATTGTCAATGTAAGTAGTCTGTAAAACACTCACCTGATCTGATGTGGGTATTGTCAATGTAAGTAGTCTGTAAAACACTCACCTGATCTGATGTGGGTATTGTCAATGTAAGTAGTCTGTAAAACACTCGCCTGATCTGATGTGGGTATTGTCAATGTAAGTAGTCTGTAAAACACTCGCCTGATCTGATGTAGGTATTGTCAATGTAAGTAGTCTGTAAAACACTCGCCTGATCTGATGTAGGTATTGTCAATGTAAGTAGTCTGTAAAACACTCGCCTGATCTGATGTAGGTATTGTCAATGTAAGTAGTCTGTAAAACACTCGCCTGATCTGATGTGGGTATTGTCAATGTAAGTAGTCTGTAAAACACTCACCTGATCTGATGTAGGTATTGTCAATGTAAGTAGTCTGTAAAACACTCGCCTGATCTGATGTAGGTATTGTCAATGTAAGTAGTCTGTAAAACACTCGCCTGATCTGATGTAGGTATTGTCAATGTAAGTAGTCTGTAAAACACTCGCCTGATCTGATGTAGGTATTGTCAATGTAAGTAGTCTGTAAAACACTCGCCTGATCTGATGTAGGTATTGTCAATGTAAGTAGTCTGTAAAACACTCGCCTGATCTGATGTGGGTATTGTCAATGTAAGTAGTCTGTAAAACACTCACCTGATCTGATGTGGGTATTGTCAATGTAAGTAGTCTGTAAAACACTCGCCTGATCTGATGTGAGTATTGTCAATGTAAGTAGTCTGTAAAACACTCACCTGATCTGTTGTGAGTATTGTCAATGTAAGTAGTCTGTAAAACACTCGCCTGATCTGATGTAGGTATTGTCAATGTAAGTAGTCTGTAAAACACTCGCCTGATCTGTTGTGAGTATTGTCAATGTAAGTAGTCTGTAAAACACTCACCTGATCTGATGTAGGTATTGTCAATGTAAGTAGTCTGTATGAGAATTTGGGGGCAATACATAGACTAGAGGTAAAACACTCGACTGACCTGATGTGGGTATTGTCAATGTAAGTAGTCTGTATGAGAATTTGGGGGCAATACATAGACTAGAGGTAAAACACTCGACTGACCTGATGTGGGTATTGTCAATGTAAGTAGTCTGTATGAGAATTTGGGGGCAATACATAGACTAGAGGTAAAACACTCGACTGACCTGATGTGGGTATTGTCAATGTAAGTAGTCTGTATGAGAATTTGGGGGCAATACATAGACTAGAGGTAAAACACTCGACTGACCTGATGTGGGTATTGTCAATGTAAGTAGTCTGTATGAGAATTTGGGGGCGGAACATAGACTAGAGGTAAAACACTCGACTGACCTGATGTGGGTATTGTCAATGTAAGTAGTCTGTATGAGAATTTGGGGGCGGAACATAGACTAGAGGTAAAACACTCGACTGACCTGATGTGGGTATTGTCAATGTAAGTAGTCTGTATGAGAAGTTGGGGGCAATACATAGACTAGAGGTAAAACACTCGACTGACCTGATGTGGGTATTGTCAATGTAAGTAGTCTGTATGAGAATTGGGGCGGGACATAGACTAGAGGTAAAACACTCGACTGACCTGATGTGGGTATTGTCAATGTAAGTAGTCTGTATGAGAATTGGGGCGGGACATAGACTAGAGGTAAAACACTCGACTGACCTGATGTGGGTATTGTCAATGTAAGTAGTCTGTATGAGAATTTGGGGGCAATACATAGACTAGAGGTAAAACACTCGACTGACCTGATGTGGGTATTGTCAATGTAAGTAGTCTGTATGAGAATTTGGGGGCGGGACATAGACTAGAGGTAAAACACTCGACTGACCTGATGTGGGTATTGTCAATGTAAGTAGTCTGTATGAGAATTTGGGGGTAGAACATAGACTAGAGGTAAAGTGTTCACCTGATCTGATGTGGGTATTGTCAGTGTAAGTAGTCTGTATGAGAATTTGGGGGTGGAACATAGACTAGAGGAAAAGTGTTCACCTGATCTGATGTGGGTATTGTCAATGTAAGTAGTCTGTATGAGAATTTGGGGGCAATACATAGACTAGAGGTAAAACACTCGACTGACCTGATGTGGGTATTGTCAATGTAAGTAGTCTGTATGAGAATTTGGGGGCAATACATAGACTAGAGGTAAAACACTCGACTGACCTGATGTGGGTATTGTCAATGTAAGTAGTCTGTATGAGAATTGGGGCGGGACATAGACTAGAGGTAAAACACTCGACTGACCTGATGTGGGTATTGTCAATGTAAGTAGTCTGTATGAGAATTTGGGGGCGGGACATAGACTAGAGGTAAAACACTCGACTGACCTGATGTGGGTATTGTCAATGTAAGTAGTCTGTATGAGAATTGGGGCGGGACATAGACTAGAGGTAAAACACTCGACTGACCTGATGTGGGTATTGTCAATGTAAGTAGACTGTATGAGAATTGGGGCGGGACATAGACTAGAGGTAAAACACTCGACTGACCTGATGTGGGTATTGTCAATGTAAGTAGTCTGTATGAGAATTGGGGCGGGACATAGACTAGAGGTAAAACACTCGACTGACCTGATGTGGGTATTGTCAATGTAAGTAGTCTGTATGAGAATTGGGGCGGGACATAGACTAGAGGTAAAACACTCGACTGACCTGATGTGGGTATTGTCAATGTAAGTAGTCTGTATGAGAATTGGGGCGGGACATAGACTAGAGGTAAAACACTCGACTGACCTGATGTGGGTATTGTCAATGTAAGTAGTCTGTATGAGAATTTGGGGGCGGGACATAGACTAGAGGTAAAACACTCGACTGACCTGATGTGGGTATTGTCAATGTAAGTAGTCTGTATGAGAATTGGGGCGGGACATAGACTAGAGGTAAAACACTCGACTGACCTGATGTGGGTATTGTCAATGTAAGTAGTCTGTATGAGAATTGGGGCGGAACATAGACTAGAGGTAAAACACTCAACTGACCTGATGTGGGTATTGTCAATGTAAGTAGTCTGTATGAGAATTTGGGGGCGGGACATAGACTAGAGGTAAAACACTCGACTGACCTGATGTGGGTATTGTCAATGTAAGTAGTCTGTATGAGAATTGGGGCGGGACATAGACTAGAGGTAAAACACTCGACTGACCTGATGTGGGTATTGTCAATGTAAGTAGTCTGTATGAGAATTGGGGCGGGACATAGACTAGAGGTAAAACACTCGACTGACCTGATGTGGGTATTGTCAATGTAAGTAGTCTGTATGAGAATTTGGGGGTGGAACATAGACTAGAGGAAAAGTGTTCACCTGATCTGATGTGGGTATTGTCAATGTAAGTAGTCTGTATGAGAATTTGGGGGCAATACATAGACTAGAGGTAAAACACTCGACTGACCTGATGTGGGTATTGTCAATGTAAGTAGTCTGTATGAGAATTTGGGGGCAATACATAGACTAGAGGTAAAACACTCGACTGACCTGATGTGGGTATTGTCAATGTAAGTAGTCTGTATGAGAATTGGGGCGGGACATAGACTAGAGGTAAAACACTCGACTGACCTGATGTGGGTATTGTCAATGTAAGTAGTCTGTATGAGAATTTGGGGGCGGGACATAGACTAGAGGTAAAACACTCGACTGACCTGATGTGGGTATTGTCAATGTAAGTAGTCTGTATGAGAATTGGGGCGGGACATAGACTAGAGGTAAAACACTCGACTGTCCTGATGTGGGTATTGTCAATGTAAGTAGTCTGTATGAGAATTGGGGCGGGACATAGACTAGAGGTAAAACACTCGACTGACCTGATGTGGGTATTGTCAATGTAAGTAGTCTGTATGAGAATTGGGGCGGGACATAGACTAGAGGTAAAACACTCGACTGACCTGATGTGGGTATTGTCAATGTAAGTAGTCTGTATGAGAATTGGGGCGGGACATAGACTAGAGGTAAAACACTCGACTGACCTGATGTGGGTATTGTCAATGTAAGTAGTCTGTATGAGAATTGGGGCGGGACATAGACTAGAGGTAAAACACTCGACTGACCTGATGTGGGTATTGTCAATGTAAGTAGTCTGTATGAGAATTGGGGCGGGACATAGACTAGAGGTAAAACACTCGACTGACCTGATGTGGGTATTGTCAATGTAAGTAGTCTGTATGAGAATTTGGGGGCGGGACATAGATTAGAGGTAAAACACTCGACTGACCTGATGTGGGTATTGTCAATGTAAGTATTCTGTATGAGAATTTGGGGGCAATACATAGACTAGAGGTAAAGTGTTCGCCTGATGCACAGTCAGTCTAGAGTCGATCCCTGTCTGTGGACAAATTGGGCTATTTCTCTTTCTAGCCATTGCACCACAACTGGTATATCTAAGGCCATGATATGTGATATCATGTCTATGTGCATATAAAAATCCCTTGGTACTAATGAAAAAAATGTAGCAGGTTTCCTTTCTAAGACTGTATGTGAAAATTACGAAATGTTTAACATCCAATAACCGATGAATAATAAAGCAATGTGTTCTTGTAGTGTCGTTAAAGAAACTGACTTTAACTTTGTATGAGAATTTATTTAGTAAAGACTTGCACAAGACACACAATATTAAGGACCATATTTAGTGTGTGGGGGGGGGGGGGAGGGAGAAGGGCAGGGAGACGGTTACCTCCCAGAAAAATATAAAAGCGTCTTGTTTTCGGTTTACAAGTGCCCTTTTTATCCAGCTAAAGAAGATTGTTTTAGTTGTAATACAACAGGGGTAAAACAAGTGTGTTTGTTTAAGCACAACTGTACAGTATGACCTACATTGCAGCTCATATAATTATTTTGCAAATGGTTAAAACATGTACGTGATCTAGGATTTGTTTTGACACTGGTGGGGCCTATATGCAACTACTTATATTAGCAGTGATTGCACATTAAAATAGGTGGGGGAAAAACGTTTTGGTTGTGAGTAGGGTGGATAGGTCCAGACCCCCTCAACCTCACTGGATTTGTGCCTGATACATATATTTCCATTTATTTATTTTTATTTTTAATTCGGAAGAAAACAATCCTTACATACTGATACTGTGTGTAATGTTGTGTTTTGATTACATTGTATATTTTGTTGATGCTGCATTTCAGGCTAAGGTGTTGCAGTTTCTGATGGGTGTGGCAGCTAAGACTTTCATCATACCTCTTGTGAATGGTGGGTGTTAACAAACTGCTAACTTAATTTACATAATACTCGGAGCAGAAGACATGAACTGATGGTCTTCTGTTGATGATGGTTTTACTAAAAATTCCATATTGGCACATTTTAAAATAAATACATCTATTTGGTGTCAGATATTTCATAATTTTGACACTTGGTCGAAGAGAGAGAGAGAGGGAGAGAGGGAGGGAGGGGGGAGGGAGAGAGGGAGGGAGGGAGAGAGAGAGAGGGAGAGAGAGGGAGAGAGAGAGGGAGAGAGAGAGGGAAAGACAGAGACAGAGTGAGTGTGAGAGAGAGACAGAGTGAGTGTAAGAGAGAGACAGTGAGTGTAAGAGAGACATAGTGAGTGTAAGAGAGAGAGAGACAGAGTGAGTGTAAGAGAGAAACAGAGTGAGTGTAAGAGAGACAGAGTGAGTGTAAGAGAGACAGAGAGAGAGAGAGAGAGAGAGAGAGAACGAACATCTGCTTCTTCCACACAGACTACTACATTGTACGTGTACAGTTAACACTTGTTTGTCTTTGTCGTACAGCCTGGGGACAAAAGGGACTGGTCCTGCCAATCACTGATGACATACACCTGGTCAACACAGACATTAAGATACTACAGGTCAGTATCAGTATCACAAGTCTGAGGTGCATATTACATTAGTCCGTAATCCGGGAGCGTTTATATATGAATACGTAATCATACTAATCTGCAGTGTGTAATTTGTAACAACAAGTCTATATGCAAATAGGTGGAGCAGATTCCATTTATGCTTCTCCTTATATGTATGTGTGTATGCCTCTGTGTTTCAGATCATTCTGTGCATAAAGAATACGTATATGGATTATGAACAAATGGATTTTGTACCTTATGATAAAAACATACTTTTTACACACTGATTGATTGGTGAGAACATAAAACGTTATTTATAATAACAAACACCAATGACACACATATAATTATGTGTTGTTGATTTAAAGACATATGACTGGCTGCTCCTAGGTGATAACCCGGTGGCCACAGCCATACAATTCAAACAAATAAGCATGATAAAAATGGATAACGCTGTTACAGACGACCTGAAACCGATTACAATGAATTTAAGTGTTAGTGTCATAAAAAGTTTTAGTTGGATAAAGATGTTTAAATGTTTTTTAAAGCTGATTATGTACCAAATAAAATACTACATGCGTGTCTGTTTGATATCGTTTATCTTACAACTAGTGTTTAAAAAGGTATCATATTCGCTTTTGCACGTTTGTAGCCAAACATAATTTATTTTTATTCCCTTTGTAGAACTGGTAGTAAACCTTGTAATCTTCTTGCTTTTACAGGATGCCATGATGGTAGCTTCTGATGTGTCTTATTAACCCAAGCTGATCTCCGAGGTTTCAAGACAGTTTATTTTTATTAGTTTAGTAGCACTGACAGTAAACCTTACAATATTGTTGTTTTTACAGAATGCCGTGATGGTAGCTTCTGATGTGTCTTATTAACCCAAGCTGATCTCTGAGGTTTCAAGACAGTTTATTTTTATTAGTTTAGTAGCACTGACAGTAAACCTTACAATATTGTTGTTTTTACAGAATGCCGTGATGGTAGCTTCTGATGTGTCTTATTAACCCAAGCTGATCTCCGAGGTTTCAAGACAGTTTATTTTTATTAGTTTAGTAGCACTGACAGTAAACCTTACAATATTGTTGTTTTTACAGAATGCCGTGATGGTAGCTTCTGATGTGTCTTATTAACCCAAGCTGATCTCCGAGGTTTCAAGACAGTTTATTTTTATTAGTTTAGTAGCACTGACAGTAAACCTTACAATATTGTTGTTTTTACAGAATGCCGTGATGGTAGCTTCTGATGTGTCTTATAAACCCAAGCTGATCTCCGAGGTTTCAAGACGTGACCCAAATCTTAATCGTGACAGCGACGCCCAGCTGAATGCACATGTAGCTGAGGATGGAAGTTTTGATTTAAAGGACATTGCTCGATCTGTGCTTACCAGAGAGATAGACAATGCAAGAAAGATGGCCGACACTCACTAATGTATCCACTATGGGCTAAAAGGGCCGTTTTACATGTGCCTGGATCATGAAAAACAGATGCATAAAAATATCGTTCTGTGGTTATCAACAGCAGTGTTTCTATATGCATGACACAGTTTTTGGTAACCATGTCAAAAATTATATACATGAAGAACAACCCTTATTCCATTTATGCCTATGGAATGATACTTTACTTGGGGTGAGTGGAAGGGGTGTGGGGGTGTTGGAAGGAATTTCCATTAAAATAGATATACCAGTAGGGTGCCTTTATTTCTTAAGTATTTATAGTATGCTACTAACAAAGGTTAGAGAAAACAATCGTCACATATTTTTGACTTTTTTGTTTTGTTTTGTCCCTCTCTCTCCCCCCCCCCCCCCCCACTCCTCATTCACACATTTTAATAATTTTAAGAAATGTCCCCACAAAGAATATGACAGTGTGAAGGATGAGGCGCCCTGAACGGACTCAGTTTTCACATGCTATCTTATTTCACAGTCTAGTTGATTCCATATGGAAGTGCCTAGTACAAAAAATATATGATCAATTTACTAAACAACAAAAATATTGTGAACAAAGAATTTTTAAAAGATACATGTGTATATGTTACAGTCAATCTGTGAAACCAGTCATTACGCGTAATGCCTAAACAAATCGGTCATTTCGTGAAGCGCCTGTGACCACCAGGTAATACGCGAAATGACTGAAAATTCCATGCATTTCACAAAATGACGACTGAAAATCATGGCCAGCCATTAAGCAAAATGACTAAAGTGCTATCTATAATACCACACCACTCAAGTCCTAATGTAACGCTTTATTTAAACTCAAATCAAATTATTTCAGAAGTTGTACATGAAGATGAAGTTGAATGTTACCAAGTAGTCCGTGTCAAATCATGAAAGTAACATATTGGTATAGAAAGGTCACTTGTTTTTGCACACAAGGCTACCATGACAACAGCTGGAACATTGAATTTTGGTTTTGAAACATTTGCATCAATTGGACTCACATCTCTTAGGACCAGCACAGTTACACCTAACATATACCTGTCCACCACAGTTGGATTCGTGATTAACAGCTTGGTGTAAGGTCGCTGACTTTGTACGGTTTACATCAGCATCAGTAAGTAAACGCTGGGGGGCACAAATCAAATTGATTGCGTGTAAACTTCTCTTTTAAAAAAATCCCTGCTTTCACACAAATTGCATACATATCGTTCTCATCGTGGTCTATGATTATTCCGAGAATATTTCGTGGGTCACCGCGTCCCCTATCCACAAGAGGGATAGGTACAGCTATGTTGTCTCCCACTTGTCCATTTCTTAGCTCCAGTCTACTCCTCTTGTTCATATGCTCAACCGGAGTCATCTGGGAGGAACTCGCACCATTTCTCTCATTTAAGATATTGTATATGCGAGCCTTGAGTAAATCAGCCGGGACAGCAACTGGAGCCGGACTCATCAGAGGTGGACCACCATATTCTGGTGTTGAATCTGAAACTAAATCAATCGTGGCTGAGAGCACTAGCATATCAGGATCAGGTTCACTGTCCCACTCATCTGGTTCCTGGCTAGGTTTTGGCATGACTTCATGACTGCTGCTTGGTACTGGTTCCTGACAGGTGTTTGGTACTGATTTGTGTATATCATCAGCATGAGGTGCAGTGATATGTTCTAAATGAATGAATGAATGAATGAATGTTTAACGACACCCCAGCACGAAAAATACATCGGCTATTGGGTGTCAAACTATGGTAATGCAAATAAATAAAGTGATGCTCAACATCAATATAAAAATTCAAGGTTTAAACAAAAACAGTGTAAAGAACTGTGCAAAAATACAAATACAAATATCACAGAATTTTACGGACACCGAATTTTACTCAAAACTTCAATTTGTGCTGTATTGGCCATTCTCAAAGAGAATGTTACACCCCTGCACCACGGTGAGGTCACAGCACGCGCAGGGGTGATATGTTCTAGGACGGTGGGTAAACTGGATACGGCACATATAAGATCATCCTCACTTTGCATCCGTACAGCTACCTCTGTTGGCAAAGACATTGGCTTCACATCCAAACATGGCAGCATATGGTGATCGCTGGATTCCAGAATGATAACTTGAATTCTTCTGGAATTGAACAAATTTTATGCCCACTGACCAATCATTTGTGCCATTATCTCCCATCCTGCATGGATATCCTTGTTTAATTTTCAGGGCTAAACTTTAACATCTTCAGTTCATGGCCAGAGAGAAAGGGAAATTAACATTTTGTAAATAAAATTGACCATAGATATTTTGTAGATATAAAAATGTTCCTTAATTTGCATAAATCCATTATGTCTAAAAACTTCTTGAAGATAAACTTTTTGGTCATATCACAAATACCAAGTAAGCTATTTTAGTGTTTTTAAAGTTTTGTCTGTAGATAATATCAAATTTTAAATGGGTATTTTCTTAATTTACATAAATCCAAGATGGCTGCCAAGATTCCAGAAGACAACCTTTTTGGTCCATTTAACATGTACTCAGCAAGCTATTTTAGTTATTTTAAAGTACAAAATATATTTCTTGTGTGTGGGAACCTTTTTGTAATCAAGGAATAATTATCCTCTAAATTTTTAGGTCTAAAGTCTGTTATGGAAGAACAGGCAGACTGTATAATTATTAAAACAGTAATAATCTTGACAGACACACACAATCATCATCATCTAGAAAAGCAATTAATATAATATTTTTAATAGGTTTTTTACCCAGAAGGCAGCTTTCCACATGTATCAACCATATGCAACAAACAACCTACCATAAGTACAAAACAAGACTAGGTGACAATTAAAACAGTTTAAATTCTAAAAATATTCTAAACATTGTAGCTTTAAGTATCAACAGAGAAATATTGTAGTATTAGAATTTATCAATGAATCACCACATCGCTAGTAGATGGGCATTGAATGTATTGAACTTTGTGTGTGTGTGTGTGTGTTTGTGTGTGTGTGTGTGTGTGTGTATATGGCGGGAAAACGACGCCTCCTATTGAAAGAGGGTTTTTAACAGATATTTTTAAACACCGTTGTGACGAGTGCGATGGGGTCGCTCCGAAAGTGATCGAAGGGTTTTTTCCGCTGGATTTATTTATAAACGTGTTGCAACACGTCTTTTGTTGACGAAAACCGCTCGAAACCGGTTCCAGTCGTTTTAGCCAATCGCAATCGCGCATTTCAACGAACGCGTTTGAATGTAGCCTACCTTATCGGTTTTATTCCACCCAGCAGCTAGTATAAAGCTTCCTCTTGCATATAGTAATTGTCATTTGTGTAAATGCATTCGAGATGAGCAAACAGTATTCGTGGATCATTGTGGCACACCCACGACGTGAACCATCTGAGAGAGTGATATCGGAGGATTCCCAGTGGTATAAAAGCAAGTCTGAAGCTGTCGACTCACTCAAACGTGTTATAGCTCGTGGTGTTGACATTCCAGATTGTTGGGGAGGACCATACTATTTTATAGTAAGTCTATCTGCGTACGTTGTAAATTATGACAGACTTGATTAACGAAACTGTGAGTTATTTTTCCCTTCTTAAGGATGGAACTATAAAACGAAGACGGCTGTATTGATTCAAGCATCACTCGAACAGGCAATACTCCAGAAAGGACTCATCAAACCTAAACCTAACAACATCATTTGGTGTTACACTGAATGGCAGCCACTTTACGATGCTATTCGTGAAACAATGCCCCAAGTCCAGTTTGTGAAAGGTATCCCCTACAACCTACAGGACGACAACTTCTTTGATGCACGCAACAACAATGTTTTAGTTCTGGATGATCACATGACCGAGGCCAAAGATGATAAACGTATTTCTCAGTTATTTACAAGAACTTCGCATCACAAGAATGTAGCTAACTTCCTGCTGTTACAAAACCTGTTTCCAAGAGGCAAGGAGTCACGTGATATTGCTCTCAACTCTCACTACGTGACCTTGTTTAATTCGCCCATTGATAGACATCAAGTAAACTTGTTTGCGAGAAGAATCTATCCAAATAACAGTGATCGTTTTATGTCGGTTTATGAGACTGCTGTTCAGAGACCTTATGGGAATCTAACCATAGACTTGCGACCATCAACTCACGACAATGAGAGACTTAAACCCAATGTTTTAGATTGCCCATCAGAAATCCAAAGAAGGCAGCTCACTCTACCTACAGACCATGAAAATAGTTATAACATTAATGCTTTAAATAACGTGTCGTCGCCGCCCTATAGTCAGATACATTCAGACACCCGACCCGTGGACACTGTTAATCCCGTGGATTCTGAAACCAAAAGCAATTTGGAAGTGGAATATACAGCCGAAGACGCGGGTGAATCCAGTAAGAAGCAGATCCCTTTGTTATGGCTACTGCTTGTACCGACTGCGGCGTTTTATTTGGCAATATGACGGATCTACAACGCCATATTAAAACATGGTGCCCAGAAAACGGATTTATGCCCTCCAGAAAACGCGCTAAGATTCATGACATTTTTGACACGCAGAAAGGAGGAGAAAAGCACATGTATGATAAAAGAGAACAAGAACTGACTGTAGAATGGCAGAATGTTGGCTTACAGCGAGTATGGGGTCGTATTCGTACCATGCATATAGAAGACATGAAAAGCAGACGTAAGAAATATATACAGCAAGGGAAGACACAAGAGTGGATAGACAGAAAACTGCAGCGACTGTGGGAAAACGATTGCTCAAAACACTGACTGTTGTTATTGAATTTACAAAGTATTTTTCAGAAGCACATTTATTTCGATCTATAATGGATAGTTTAAACAAAACTGACCCTCACACAGATCAAATGCTAATAAAGGACAAAATCAAGCTACTGCTGAAGCCCATCATGAAAGAAATAATACCGTATGTAGACCTGACGGAAGAAAGTGAATCGGAATCTGATCATTCAGATGTTTCTGAAATGAGTGAGCAGGAATAGAATACTTAAGTTTAAGCAATACATTTTTATGTTCACATTTGCACTGAGCATAGATCAGACCGGACATTAAAACCCCCAAACTTAGCAGTATGGCTGTGAAGAGGAAGCGATCAAACCTGATTCACATAATCAAATCACATCCAATCACGATGAAAAGTGAACAGAAGAAACCAGTCGTTTTGTTTGTGAAAAGACGGGCAGACCTTGGACCACCTGGGAAGAAGTTACTTGCAAAATACTAACACAATATGAACGTTTGTTGATGTACATGATCAAATGTAACATGTCTTTTGTGCTGTTTTTACAAATGCTCTGCAATAAATAATACGTACTACTTAAATGCATTTTTTTGTGAATTCTGTTATCGAATGCAGATTCTTAAACCTGAGTACAGACGTTCTACAGCATGCGTTCAACCAATTGCGAGGGTCCCCTCCCGTTAAAAAAAAAGAAAAAGTTCAGGGTTATATTTTCAAGTACCATGATTTTCATTTTTTTTTAAAATAATAATAATAATAATATTAATAATAATAATTATTATTATTATTATTATTATTATTATTATTATTTTAGTATTCTCTACACGTTGTGTGATACAGACGTTCTTAGTAACTCCGATTTCTCTGTAAACAAAATTGTAATCAGAACAGAAACTACCCACTCACTAGGGAAATGTACTTTACGTTTCTAGGTTAACACTTTCTAAATGTATTTTCTTTCCTTTAGAGTATAAAACATCAGTCGAACAGAAATATAGCAAATAGCCACGCACGGTAGACTAAACCGAATACGTTTTAGTGTTAAGTATGACCTAAAAATTCCGTGAGCAATGTGACAAACTTAATGATACAACAGTTTTCTCTTACCAAACGCTACACACATTTGGACAATGTATTATTTTGCCTTCGAGGATTTAAAAAAAAAAATTGGACCCTCCACTGCATTCATTTAAAGGTATTTTGCTCTGTTCAGAAATGTATTGCGAGTTATGGTCTTTAATGTGTCAAAAGACTATAATTTAGTCATTAATTTGTTTTATATAGGCAACCATTCCTAGTACACTTTAATGTACTTTGTAATAATATATAAAAATCACTAATATCTATAAGTTAAAATATTCTTTAAAGTAAGCTAGTGTCACGCATTCTGAATTTCTAGGTTACCACAAGTATTTCATCCTTTAAAAGTAAGACACAGTAAATTGCGAACAAAATACTGTTTGTATATAAATGTAGCAGAGTCTCGCTTGACACGCTCAACAGAATAGGTTTTATGTTTGAAGTATTAGTACTGTGGTCAATACGTACTTGCAAAAGAAACATACTCTCCTGATTGAAATTATATTACTTAAGGTCATAGATGACACCTGTTATTTCTATAGGTAAACCATCTCTCACAGACTTCACTAAATCTGGAGTTTCTATGGTATCGCGTTGAAATAGTCTCGCATGGTTGAAAATTCAGAATGTGTTTTATATTTGGAAAGTAAGCGTTTAATCCAAAAGTACTTTGACAAAGAAATATACTCCCATCACTGAAATTAAAAAAAATATTTGAGATTCAGATATCAGCTGTGATTTCTATAGTGAATAGAAACTTAACCATGACATAGCAATTTTTAAATGTATGTTAATAGTCCACAGAACGGCAACAAAATGTCAAGTCAGTAACTCGTGGGTACCGGTTTAAAGTTAAATCTCATTGGTCAATAGTAACCTGTCAATAATTTTGAAGTTGATAGTTATTGTTAACCGTTTCCAACAAAACTGGGGAACGCAAGTATTTTCACAGCACAGTATATAATTTTCAGTATCTTAAACAAATAAGGAAAAACTAGTATTTGCCATTCTTAATTTTAACATTAGATTGTCGTGTAGATATCCTTTCAAGAAAATTATTTTAATCAACTACTGTGCTGTATTTGGATTTTATACGGGCTTACCTAATGTTGTTTCAATTTGGATTACCTACTGTTGTTTCAATTTGGATTACCTACTGTTGTTTCAGTTTGGAATACATACTGTATTATCTGTTTATTATTATATCGGATTACTCTAGTTATATCACAAATAATGCCAATAAAGAAGTAACGATTTAAATTAATCTTGCAGTGTATAAGTAATGTGTATTATAAAGGTAGGAGTTACAGGGTCAGCTCTGGGTGAGAAAACAATTTTGCCAAATGATATTTAAATTAAAATTACATAAACCTTTTTCACCATTTTTAAAAACCATTTTAAATATAAAAAAATTTAAAGTATTTACCAATTTAAATAAATTTTTAATGTTTTAAAAATTATTTATGAATTTAAACAAAAACATTTAATGTTTCAAAAATTATTTTTCAATTTAAATAAAATATGTTAATGTTTCAAAAATTATTTTTCAATTTAAATAACATTTGTTAATGTTTTAAACAAATATTTTACCAATTCACAGTTGCCAGAATTGTCTGCTTTTCACTATGGTGCATTACTTTGCCGTATCCACCCATGATTACCTACTGCGGTGATTTTATATTTGGAATACCTACTCTGAATATGTACCAGGAAACACCCTAATTCATGCAAATAAAAAAATTAAAGTATTTCTTACAGTGTTTTGTTAGATATATAAAGAGGTATAACCAGAATTACCTGTGGGTACACAATTATACTGCTATCTAGTAAACTAGTATAAGACTAATGTTTAAAAATATAACAAACCAGCGTTTTGTGACACAATCTATTTATTTCAAAACGTTTGTATAACAACATATAAAGTGGATACATGATTGTGTACAATATTTAAATTCCACTATTTGCAATTTGAAATTCTACTGGTGACGAATCGATAATTTGACTAACAGGTCTAACATCTACGTAGTAATGTTGAAACACACTCGTTTGGTATGGGGGCATAGTAAACAGATCCAAAGCACTGGGTAAACCTTCCACAAAGTCTGTCTGTAAGGAGTGACATATTGTTTGTTGTTGTTGACGTTTATACAAATATATCTTTTTCACTAATAGCTGATTTGTACTTCGATGCGGGAGCTCGTTTTTTCTGTACTGTCATGCGTCTGACTTTTTTGCTTCTGACAATTCGATCACCAGATTTATGTTTTATGGTACGTTCCTGTTCAGCTTCGGCCTTTTCTACCACATCTTGTGTTTGTGACGTCACTTCTATTTTAGGTTTGTTCTTGTTGTCCACGTCACTGTTTACATGTCTCGGAATCATTGGAATCATATAAGAAAACCACTTATCCTTGTAATTCCCAACTCCAGATCCAACCTGCTTATTTGACTGCACAACATTCTTTGTTCTTTTATAAAAATACTTTAACCATTTATTCACATCAGGAACGTAAAGTTTTCAATCCATGGTAATTTACTCTAAAAACGGATAATGTCGTAATAGTAGTGTCACACTCGTGCTCTCTTTGATAAATGAGACTGGAGTGGCGGATGCAGCCTTTATATGTATTTCAACATAGGAACTCTCTGTCACTACAACAGGAATGTTCCACATTGTATTAAACTCATACCGTGGACCGTCTCGTAAATCAACACGTCTCAGTAGAGGTACAAAACTATCGCCTACTAGACTGCTGTCACACAAATTACACAACACGTCTGCTTGCAAATCGATCATACTTTGAATATCAGTTTCTCCAAAATTCAAATCCACAAGCGACACAATCCATACACCTTCAAACGTTAACCTCTGATTTAACTTTACTCGAAAATCATAGGGGTTATTGTCAGGAAACACTGATTTAGAGTCAGTACTCTTCAATATAATGTACTTCTCCATGTCTCACACAGTTTTCAGTTCTCCTCCTTCTACGTACGAATCGAAGCTAGGTGGCCACCCTAACCACCGAACCAAATAGTACACTTTTCCCTTTTCCTTCTTCTTTTTTAACACTTTTTCGATTTTCCACAGAATGTCTTGATTCTTATTCACTTTCTGAAGTTCGGCTGTGTAAAATATACCTTTCAGCACTTCGTCATGAAAATCACGCAGTCTATAAACTGGAATACTTTGTCGTCTACTTCTAGAATGTATTTTGAACAACTCTTCTGTCCACCTCAAGTCCTGCTCCTTAGTGAATGGTTTACGCAAATAGCTGATTCTCATTAAATCACCCACTTTAAATACAAATTTTGCTAATGGTTTCTTTACTTTAAGTTTCTTAACCATGGGTTCGACGTACAGATGACTCCAACTTTAATTTCGTTCGCTTTATTTACATCAACCGGTGCCCACAGTCCCAGGGACGAGTGAACTGTATTGTTATAATTGTGTACTAGATCTGCTAAAATGTCTATGTATTTTTGTGTACTGTTGTAAGTCGTAAAACGCGCGATAAGCCCCCGCCGCGTCCTAATACTTCTTTCTGCGAAATTACTTTTGATATCTTCATTCTGCGTGACAATCAGTTTAATGTTTTCTTTTGATAGAAACTGCTTGAATACACCTGCGAACTCTGTACCTTTGTCTACACGAACTTTCTTGGGTATACGTTCGTCTTTTAAAATTATTTTGAATCCTTCTAACACCGTCTCCGGTTTCTTGTTTACAGGGGTATGGCCCACAGGTATCTCGAAAGAATGTCAATAGCTATAAGCAAGTACCTAACTCCATCGTTGACTTTTGAATGGCGGCTGACGTCCATTAAATCCATGTCAAACATCTCATCTTTTTTGTTAACCCGTACTCGGAGACGCTTGAATGAACGGTTCACTGGTTTGTAAAGACTGTACGCATCTTCGTCGTTCAACCACTGTGTTACCGCTTTTAACTTGTACGTTTGTAAACCACGTCTCTTCAGAGAGTCGTGAAACTTCTTTGGTCCGTAGAAAGCTCCAGCGTCTCTCGGTTTTGTATAATATTTTTCAAGTCCTTTCTTGTTACGTTCATTCTTTTCAGTGTTAGGGTTCACTCTGGATGACATGACTGAACTAATGTATTCTGTGTCATTAATTTATACGCTCAGACGATCTTCTAAACGTAGTATTTTAAGTACTTGTTCTTTTAAAATGTTCATCCACTCTACAGTTTTAACGTTCATATCCAAATAGTCTTTGCATTGATACTGACACAAAACAAATTCTGGAGTGTTTAATAAAACTGGATCTGCATAAACAAGACGTAACCACCTGTCAGCAACGACATCTTCGTTCAGTTCAACCCATGCAGTTGTGTAATAGCGTTCGAGCATATCCTCGTGATTCAGTGTTTTACAGGTGTGAGTTTTCTCCTCGTCGAACATGCATCCCATACACATTTCTTTACAGAATCGCTGAACCAGTTTACACACTTAGGCATAACTCAGAGTTAACAAATTTTCCAAGCATTTTCTGTTATCAACTGTATCTACTTCATCCACAAGCACACGAGTTGGTCGTATTTTCTTGATTATTATTAGCTTGGTACTGGTAGTCAAATCGCAGAAGGATCGTTTGGCATCCATCTCACATTCAGTACGACTCTTAAACCAACAAGTTGATTTTTTCACTATTGATTCATTAAAACTGCATTCTGATCGTAAAACATATTTCCAGCTGAAGTAAACAGCCTGTTTCTTGTCGTTATAGTTCATCTTTGAACGCAATCGTTACAAATAATAAATAATTACACTTCTCTTTATGTTATAAAATATATTCAAATGCATTGTTTAAAAAGACTGGTTGCGATTGGTTAATAATAATAATAATAACAAATAAACCGGTTTCAACTGGTTTTCTATTCAAAAAATATTATTTCATCATTGCTAACAATAAACCTTTCAAAGCATATTTAGACAAAGGTCTTTGCACCCATCACCCTTGTCACAACTAAAAACCCAAGCCAACACAAAAGACTGACTCAAAATATTTATAAATAACACCACTTTAGTTCCCATTGAAAACGCGGATGTTCCCGCCCAAAATTTGAAAAATTGCCAGTCTTCCTCTCAACACAATAGGTGCATTTCTTTTGTTCCAAAATCAATTATTCGCTCCACTGAACCGGAAAACTCCATTACCCGTCCACTGAACCGGAAAAACCAATTATACGCTCCACTGAACCGGAAAGACAATAGGTGCACATCCATTGTTCCGGATTGGGGACCCATTGTTCCGGAGGTGCATATCCATTGTACTGGAGGCAGATCCATTGTATTTCCATTGTTGTCCCCGCTACGTACAAAATATACTACTATCATCATCAGCAATGCACCCGGGGGAAGCTGAACAAAAGAATATCGGCCTCCCCAACCCAAACCCCCAATACTTGCTGCTGGTAATAACTTGGTACTTGGTGATGCCTCGACCAGAAGCGGTCAGGCCCTTTATAAGGGCTCGATGGGCAACCTAGGGAGACACCACAGCATCGTAAAGGTCTAAAATTAACGAGCTACTCTCGATTCACTAATATCAAAACCTATATTAGCTCGGCCATTTACCTTTCGACCGACCGTTCAAAATTGCGACAAAATTTCCTCAACAAAATTGCGCACCACTTTCTCTTTGGCATTAAACCGACCTCGGTGGCGTCGTGGTAGGCCATCGGTCTACAGGCTGGTAGGTACTGGGTTCGGATCCCAGTCGAGGCATGGGATTTTTAATCCAGATACCGACTCCAAACCCTGAGTGAGTGCTCCGCAAGGCTCAATGGGTAGGTGTAAACCAGTTACACCGACCAGTGATCCATAACTGGTTCAACAAAAGCCATGGTTTGTGCTATCCTGCCTGTGGGAAGTGCAAATAAAAGATCCCTTGCTGCTAATCGGAAGAGTAGCCCATGTAGTAGCGACAGCGGGTTTCCTCTCAAAATCTGTGTGGTCCTTAACCATGTCTGACGCCATATAACCGTAAATAAAATGTGTTGAGTGCGTCGTTAAATAAAACATTTCTTTCTTTCTTTCTTTGGCATTAACGGCTCCATTCAAATTCCATAGCACCACCACCACCCCAACCCGCCTGCTACCGATTCAATGGGGCTGCTGGTGCTCCCTTGCACCTGCCAGTGCAGGCGGTCCCTCCTTCCCCTCCCCCCACCTTTCCTGTCATGGTTGGAAGAGCCCACGACAGGCGTGCGCTACAACAGCTTGCTCTGAATATGCACGTAAAACCCTATGACATGACATGAAATAGGTTTGAGAATAAACCAGCGAACCATTACAACTAATCAGGGATGAAAAGAAGCTGCTAGATAACAAGACATCGATAATATAGCAGATTTTGTGTTATTTGTTTAAGAATAAACCAGAGAAACATTAAAGGGACATACCCTAGTTTTTAAACACTAAGGCATATTTTTCACTATTATAGCCGTTTATGATCACTGAAATCATACTTTATTTACTTAGATTTTATCGTTTAGATTATCAGTTTTCGTACATTCTAAGTGTTTTTGGTCTTCCTGGTGTTTTTAATATCACAAAATGCATTTATCATATTTTTAAAAACGCACGTGCGTTCGAGAAGTAACAGTTATGGAGTAGAGGTTTAGTCTATTTTTAGAGGGTATTTCACCATTTCAAAGTCACAGACTCGTGTTTCACTCACTTGTAACTTTATCCAAATGTGTTATAGGTTTGTAGCTTAAATAAACCTAGTGTTAGTCTTCACGGGTTGAAACTAGGGTCTGTCCCTTTAATTACCAGAACCTTTTGTTAGTAATATTCAAGTGTTATTAAGCATATTTTCTATAAGATTCTTTAATCTTTGTTAGTAATATTCAAGTGTTATTAAGCATATTTTCTATAAGATTCTTTAATCTGAAACTATAGCAAAAGTTGAATATTAAGTTATTGTATAACAATAAATAATCGTATAATCAATAATATTATAATTATTCTTGTTCTTAAAATGTGATTTTATCACTATTTAAGACCAAACGCCTGTATACAAATGTCAACAATAAGACTTAAATCACTATAGGGTGTATACTACCAAATCAAATCCCATAGACGACAATAGTAACATATGTGGCTAAAACTCCTACCTGCAACGTATCAACCGACATAAACGCCACGGATATAAATACTACCACCCCTTACACTTAAAGTGAATCAGAAAAAAATGGGGGTCAAGCTGCTCGTTTCTGAGATAACGGGTAGCGTCTATGACTACCCTAGTTTCGCACAAAAATTCGAGTACTTTTTTTTTACAGGTACCCCATACATGTTTCAAGCACAAGGCTACTTGACACATTGGTACTAGATGAAATAAAATTGCAATTTTTTTTTTACCCAGATGAAACTATTATTTTTTACAACCAACACACTCACATTTATAACCAATCACAGGACTTGTGGTGTTCAATTCTCTATCAAAAGTTCGGTGCACCTCGAACTTTGACCCAGCCGGAAGTTATTTGGTTTAGTACTACCTTTAGTCATTTTGCGTAATGGCTGGCCATGATTTTCAGTCGTTTTGTGGGAAAACCACCCATCTTTTTGGATCAGAATTTAGAGAAAAACACAAGTTCCTTCCCACTCAGATCTTTTTTTATAGCTTTAACTACCCCTCTCCATCAGGTCAGGTCAGGTCAGGTCAGGTCATAGGGTTTTACGTGCACATTCAGAACAAGCTGTTGTAGCGCACGCCTGTCATGGGCACAAGAGCCGGCCTTGGCGGCCTCTCCATCATAAAATGTTCCTTTCATAAGTTGTATCTCCACTCACCTAAGAAAGATCCTGAAAAGCAAAAGACTTTAACAAACTGAGCCATATTATGGCTCAGTTTTTTTTAAAGTAATTTGTCTTTGTCACTTGATTGATCTACCTGTAACCTTTTTGTAGTTTAGCCAAATAATCTCACTGAAATCCGATAGAACTAGTCAAAACACCACAGTTACCATGCTCAGTATTGTTGTAACTTGATTATGTCAAATGTTAATTTGTTGATTTATTTAATTGTTCATAATAAAAATCGGTATATTTGATGTAATTTCGTTTGTTTGTATGCAATGCACATATCTATAATTGTTTTGGAGATGCTATATTGCAATTCTAATAGCTGTAAGATAAAATTGTCATCGTTGATATAGCCCATATAAAGATTCAACTGTGATAATACCCAATATTATTTTACCAATTAAAACGTTTTGTATGTAACTGTTGAGTGGCTGTAACAATGAATTAATTGACAACTAGTAATACACTGAGAAGGCGTGGACAAATGGATTAGTTCATAGTTGTGAACGTTTTACCTCCGACACGGTAAGTGTCTCTCTGTTGAAAACAATACCAGTGATGCGGTTAGTAACGTTACTAACCGCATCACTGGTATTGCAACTAAGTTGCAGTTGTTTTAACATAAATAAATAGCAGTGATAATTAATGTTAACTTAAAATACGGCGGTTCAAATGTAACATACAAGATACAGTAAAAACTAATCATATTTGATTATCTTTATTAAATTTATTCTGGGACATAATTGCCTTGTCCAAGTCTATCTTTCACTGTCATCAAAGGCTTTAAGCTAACGCATGCGCACATAGAAATAGCAATGGACTATTCCACTACTGCATGGATTTTTTGTATGTTCTGTCAACGGAGTTTTGTTGTCAGTATTTTTTAAAGTGATTTTGTAAAATTACATCTGAAATCCTGACCTCAAGACTTAAATGATGCAATAATGGTCCCAGGATTACTGCAATAAACACTTGAACACATTGCTATGGGCACTACGATGAGTCTTGTTGCAATGTACATCGCCTCTTTTAGTAACGGCTTCTTTTAATATTAGCTTTTAACCAATATAGGACATCCTGCTTTGTTCTCTGTGCAATTACAATTGTTTCTGGTAAAAATATTAAAGGTTTGTGGAACATTTTATGATGAAATTTTCTAGATGTTTTTGGTTTTCGTATGCAATTAACCGATGTCCGTCTTTATAAAGCTATTCAAATATGCGACATATTGATTTAATGCTAAACAGTCCTGTGCAACCGAATAATATGCAAATAACCGATTTATGCTATAAAGTGGATTCGAATTGACTTGTCATTTTTGTATACACATGTATGTACCCTAAAATCTTGGAAACGGTCTACGGTCAATATCATCTAACTCCACCTCTCGTTCCAGCCAGTGCACCACAACTGGTATCCGAGTGCACCACAACAAGGGATCCGAGTGTGCTGCTGTATGCAGCAGAATCATAGAAGGTCACAAAAGGCATCTGTCAGATGCTGGAAGTTTTCCAGAACAAGTGCCTCAGGAGGATTTTGCGCATCTACTGGCCAAACAAAATCACCAACAAGGAACTCCAAGAAAGGTCAGGCATGCAGCTCATCTCTCTTGAGGTTAAATGCCGCAGATGGAAATGGATTGAACATGTCTGCAGAATGCCACTGACATCCATCCGAAGAGTGGCCATGCGCTGGACCCCTGGTGGCAAGAGAGTGAGGGGGAGACCCAAGGAGACCTGGAGAAGATCGGTGGAGCAGGAGATGAAGGCTCTTGGGTGGAGTTGGGGCCAGGTGACGAAGCTTGCAACAGACACACAACATTGGCGTTCTTTGGTGTCGGCCGTATGTGTGACTGCACACGAAGAGGATTAAGTAAGTAAGTACAAGGGATCTTTTACATGCACTATGCCACAGACAGCTCATTGGGCTCATCGAGTGCTTTACCATACGGCTAAGACTGAGGTACATGTATGTACTACAAAAAACCTGAAAACTGAGAGAAATAAATGGTTAAACATTTTATTCTTGTTGCAGAATATCTGTTTTCCTTATATTCCTTGTACCATACATGTATAGGTATCAGCTTCAACAATGATTATGAGTAAAATTGTACATGTGCAAAAATATAACAAAAAGATAATAAATATACATGTGATACAATAGAGCTAAACAAACAAAACAATGTAAAATAAATATATTGCACTATTTAATATTGTAACATGGTTGCAGTTTAACAAAAAATAAACCTGATGATATATATTGCACATTAATCAAAATTAGCTCTGCTACAAAAACACCTGAAATATATTAAGCTCTTGTAATTTATAACACTTGTTTGCCAGCAACAAGTGGTGGGTTACCAAATGTTAGTAAAACCACCCATTTTAATAATTCTACTTGTAACACATCAAACTATATTCATTTTCATTAAAACAAAAGTATTATTTCGTGATATAAACATTCCAAGAGACTCCAACTATCAATATCATAAACTGAAAGATACATCATGTACATGTCATGTAACTGATGAGATAACTTCAAAGTAAGAATCCCGCGGAATAAAATGTCTTGCCTTAACAGAGACGAACATGCATAGATGCCAGTATAAACCAAGTTTCATTGGTCTAAGACAAATTATAGGATGTGATAAATGAATCTGGCATGGTGCTTATAAAACTTTGAGAGTCTAGACTCTAGACTCTATTAGTGTCTGAGATAGCTAAATGCTAAAATATAGTAATTCAAAATATATCTTGATTTTGTTTTAAAAATGAATATGCCCTGAAATGAACATATATAGTTTGTGAGAAATGGAGCTAAACATTGTCGTCACCATTGAAAAATAACACATCTCTTTCTCTCATCCTTCGCCGGCGAGTGGGCGGGATGTAGCCCAGTGGTAAAATGCATGCCTGATGTGCTGTCAGTCTAGGATCGATCCCCATCGGTGGGCCCATTGGACTATTTCTCATTCCAGCCAGTGCACCATGACTAGTGTATCAAAGGCCATGATATGTGCTATCCTGTCTGTGGGATGGTGCACATAAAAGATCCCTTACTACTAATGAAAAAAATGTAGTGGGTTTCCTCTCTATGACTGTCAAAAATAACCATATGTTTAACATCCAATAGCCGATGATTAATAAAATTGTAAAGTCACTGAATGGATGAGATAAAATGACTCCCATCATATGCAATCATATGGGATAGAAAAAGTACACTCTTGGTGGTGGAAATTGTGGTCCTGAAACTCTGCAACTCTGTAGGGAGAAATTTCCACCATCTTAGTATACGTTTTCTATTCCACAGACCGCATATGATGGGAGATAACAACAAAATAATACTTGTACAAAGTTAATAATCTGATGTAATTACCCAAACTATCATTTCAACAATGGGTCAGTTTGCAGGTGGTAGCATTCAAGTACTGTAATGAACATAGAATAATAAATGAGTTACCTGTAATTATCAAATTTATGTTGAATAATTTTCACCTGTCACAGGATTTAGCGAGGGACAAATGAAAATTATTTTGCTAGGGACATAAATATGATAACTTATTTATTATTCGATATTTATTACTATAAAAATAATTACTGGAATGCCAACACCATGTTGCAAATAAGACATACTTTGTATTAAAAATGGGTACTGACTGTGCTATTCCATTTATTATATCTTAGCTATTTTTTGTTTGCTAAAAACCTTTTATTTTTGATATCCATTTATGTACATGGATACAGAAATGATGTAACCTAATTACATACTATTCCGAGTCTTACTATGGCCCTATTTTAGTCATATTTACAGGTAATTTTGAAAAAACTAAGTTCTATTTATTCTATTCCAAAAAATCTATACTGAATTGTATTAAAATAATATTTTATAAAAAATTTAACAATAAAAACGGGTGTAAATGCAAATCATTTCAACTACGTGATGTCATTCTATATGTTTGCCAAATCATGATGTCATATTTAGTACAGACATGGTACATCTGATATTATTTTTTAAAAACCATAATAATAGTAATATGACGTTTTGCCATCATTTAGCAAACACAACACTAATATTACAGTGTACATTTATTGCATAACACTGAACAGAGATGTTAATCATCTTCCCTCGCATTGCTTGTATCACTGTAATTATGAAAATCAAACATTATGTTTCACAGAAGTATCTTCTTTTTAATGTAATTCCTCCTTCCACATCTGAAAGCCATTCAAAACACAGTCAATTACATTCTGTGCAAAATGTAAACACAGTGTAAAGATGTTTTCAAATCTTTGTTGTTAAAGAAACCATCAAATTTACTTTCTGTTTCAAAACAGAAATCATCAACTTTACTTTCTGTTTCAAAACAGAAATCATCAACTTTACTTTCTGTTTCAAAAAGAAATCATCAACTTTACTTTCTGTTTCAAAAAAGAAATCATCAAATTTACTTTCTGTTTCAAAAACCATTCATCAACTTTACTTTTTGTTTCAAAAAGAAATCATCAACTTTACTTTCTGTTTCAAAAACCATTCATCAACTTTACTTTCTGTTTCAAAACAGAAATCATCAAATTTACTTTCTGTTTCAAAAAAATAAATCATTAAATTTACTGTCTATTTAAAAAAATCTCATCATCAGTGGAAAGTTCGTTCTTGCAAGGAACCACCATCAGATAAAAGAGCTTGTTTTGTTAAGCAGTGTGAATCTTACAAAAATATATCCATGCACTTATATCCAAAATACTTGTAACAATGGTCTTTCACTGTATAACACAGGATGATGATGACCTGTTCAAATCTCTTCCATTAAACAAATCATAATCGTCAGCGTCTACCATCAACACAGGAAGATCAAAGATTTCATTCAACCTTCCTTATAAGAAACTTCAGCAAAACACAACAGACTTTCACTGTAGAACATGGGACGATGACTTTTTCCAATCTCTTCCATTCAACAGAGCGGCAATCTCAGTATCTATCATCAACACAGGAAGATCAAATGTTTATTTGTCATTCCTCCAGCAAAACCGAAACCATGGACTTTCACTTTATAACACAAGATGATGATTTTTTCAAATCTCTTCTGTTCAACAAATCATCGTTCTCACAGGAAGATTGACGGTTTATTTGTCATTGATCTTTCCTTATCTGAAGCTTCAGCAAACCACAACAAAGGGCTTTCACTGTGTAACACAAGGTGATGACCGTTTCAAATGTCTTCCGTTCAATAAACCATCATTCTCAGTGTCTACCATCAACACAGGAAGATCAAAACGTTTATTTATCATTTCTCCAGCAAAACACATCATTGGACTTTCATTGAATAAGCTTTATTTCTTATTTCTCCTTCCTTACACAAAACCTTCAGCAAAACCCAACCACAAACTTTCATTGAATAACACAAGACGATGACTTTTTCAAATCTCTTCCGTTCAACAAATCATCGTTCTCGCTGCCTGTGTCGAAGCAGTCATCACCGTAGGAGAATGCGTCGAGACAGTCAAGGTCGTCGTCCGTGGGGACCTGGTAGTATCCACTCTGCAGTGCGTTGCTGTACGTCCGACCAGTGAACTTGGCACGCACAGTCTCCGGCCAGCTGGCCAGGTGTGAGGCGAACGTGGCTGATTTGCTCATCACCTTGCTCATCTTCACGTCCTCCATCGAATGGTGGTGGTGGTGTGCGGGGGACTGGGGGCTCGGGAGCACGGCCAGCTTCTGGCTGAAGGGGCCCGAGCGGTGGTGGTGGTGGTGGTGAACGTGGTTGCAGTTCAGGAGGTAACCAATGATCGGTATCGGCATCGGAACTGAAAACGGATCCGGTTCCGGGTCGCGGAAATCCTAGATTACAAGAAAGTGGATGTAAAATAATTTAGAAAATCAAACAATGTTTTTTAATCTCTTTAAATTGTACAACTTGTAAGCTTAATAATAATAATACAGAATAATTCAATGTCCATTACATTCATTACAATATAATGTCATCCCAGTGGTCTAGACATAGCAAAATAAAATATGAACTAACATTATTATTAGTAAGTATGCTTTAAATTTAATTATAAGGATTGTCTGTAATTTCTATTCATCTAGATATGAAAAAACCCCCATCATCTGCAAACTTAATCCATTCACACAGTTTGCAGATGATTTTAATGTTTATACCCTGATGAATGTAAAAGAAATAACAGACAATCGTTAAATAATACATAATTAAATATTGGATAACATGAACAGAATAAACTATACATACTATATATGTATGGGCATGAAATGTGTTGGAGACTTAGCATGATACACAAACAAGAAGGATGGAAGGAAATGTTTTATTTAACGACGCACTCAACACATTTTATTTGCGGTTATATGGTGTTGGACATATGGTTAAGGACCACACAGATATTGAAAACCCGCAGTCGCCACTTTGTGGGCTACTCTTTTCGATTAGCAGCAAGGGATCTTTTATATGCACCATCTCATAGACAGGATAGAACATACTACGGCCTTTGATGTCCCAGTCGTGGTACACTGGCTGGAGTGAGAAATAGCCCAATGGGTCCACTGACAGGGATCGATCCCAAACCGACCACGCATCAATCGAGTGCTTTACCACTGGGCTACGTCTCGCCCCACACTAACAAGAATTCCGCAGAATGAAATATCTTGTGTTCATGAACTTATTCGATTAATAAAAAAACAAGCATTCTGAGAGTGCTGCTGATGTAATACACGTCACCATACATGTCAACTCTTACGGATCACCAGTAAGACTTACGCATTTTTTAGCATTTGACAGTCTTTGACAAATTCCTTACGGGTAACACGCATTTTCAGGTTTTCATTTTTTTTCATTATTATTATTGTTACATGACTCATTATCATCTAAGCAAGTCATCATTCGTGATCCTTCGTGATTTTCGTGAATCTGGAAACGGCCATTTTGTTGTATTTATTTTGGACGAGAGGTGCCACTTAGCGGATATATGTGCACTAATCAAAGTCTCAATTGATCTTTTGCGCATGCCATGCTGTGCGGGAAAGCAACTGTAAATTCACACCACATGCGAATTTTGAGCGGGATGGAACCTCCAACCAAGAAGCGCAAGCAATATGCCGGAACGTATCAGTCGTCTTGGAATGGTCTATTCCAAGGCGTTATAATGAACAGCAAGCTAGGAAGCAACCACGCATGGTGCACCGTCTGTTGTCGTGACATCAAAGTGGCCGCCTCTGGGGTTTACGAGGTGCTTGCACGAGTGACAGTTGAAATGTCCACAAGTGACCAGTGTTGGGGATCCAATAAAATTAAACTTGTTAATAGTCTCGATTTTCATTTTCATGTTGCCTTGAATTTAAAATCATCAGTTCCCCGTCTTTTTGCACCTCGCTTACGGATTTGTTATGGATTTTTGTCCACAAGTCTTACAGGTGTTGATCAGTAAAGGTTGGCATCTATGCACGTCACCTACCAAGCCCAGACCACTACAAATAGTACTGCTATTTCCTTTAGCAGTTAAAAACACACCCAAAATAGGGCATGGTTATATATAAATAAAAGTTGATTTGAATCTTCAAGCATTAAACAAGATGAACATTTGCCACAAGTAAAGTATTTCGTACCTGCAGAAGCTGATACTGTAGCAGCTCATTCATTAAACTCTGACTCTTTCGGTCTTTGAACGTGAGGGGAGATCGCCCGTCCTAAAAACAAAATATATTATAATTATTTTCTTCAACAGCTACTACAATCAAATCGGTCTATGAAACCCACTTTATAAAAAAAGTAAAGTAAAGTTTGTTTTATTTAACGACGCCACAAGAGCACATTGATTTTTTATCTTATCATCGGCTATTGGACGTCAAACATATGGTCATTTTGACACTGGTTTTTTTTTTAGAGGAAACCCGCTGTCGCCACATAGGCTACTCTTTTACGACAGGCAGTAAGGGATCTTTTATTTGTGCTTCCCACAGGCAGGATAGCACAAACCATGGCCTTTGTTGAACCAGTTATGGATCACTGGTCGGTACAAGTGGTTTACACCAACCCATTGAGCCTTGCGGAGCACTCACTCAGGGTTTGGAGTCGGTATCTGGATTAAAAATCCCATGCCTCGACTGGGATCCGAACCCAGTCCCTACCAGCCTGTAGACCGATGGCCTAACCACGACGCCACCGAGGCCGGTCCCACTTTATAAAGTGACTATCCTAAAGGCTGCACTACACAATACAATTGTACTGCACCAAGTTTATCATGAGTATGTTTTTATAAAACAAATTGGTATGTTAACATTGGATGAGTATACACAAGTTACTTGTCGATCGGATTAATGGTAGTAGTGAGCCAATTGTAAACATGCATGCTTACCTTGACTGGCACAATAATAGCAACTATCTGTTTACATATTTCATTACTGTAGTTTTCGGCTGCCACTAGTGGTAACTTGCTTTGTAAATAGTTACTTATCTACTTGATGAGACCATACTGGATGTTTCATGAAATTTTAGATGTATCTTAAATATGGTAAGTGCATTATTGGACGATTCACTTTTAATAATGTTGGTTTACCACATCCCACAGGCATGCATTCATGAGAACATTCAATGCTCCATTTACAGTTTGTGGTACTTTGAACTTTGACCATGTGCCATGCTATTTGTTAACAGTACAACCTACAAGCAGCTTTTGTAAAAGAAATTCAAACATGAAATTGTCGTGTAACTCAGCAAGTGAACCGACACAGAACGACTCTCTACCTTGTCCATGGTGAATTCCGATGCTCCGTAATCGAGAAGTAGGTTGACGAGTTCCTTGCCTCCTTCCAGGGCATACGCATAGTGCAGAGCCGTTCTGAAAGACTGGAGGAAAGTCGTAGTGTTAAATCACAGAACAGTTTGTTTTCAAAACATTGATAATCAATGTAACAAGTAAAAAAAAAGAAGAAAGAAATGTTTTATTTAACAACGCCCTCAACACATTTTATTTATGGTTAAATGGCATCGGACATATGGTTAAGGACCACAAAGATATTGAGAGAGGAAACCCACTGTCGCCACTTAATGGGCTACTCTTTTTGATTAGCAGCAAGGGATCTTTTATATGCACCATCCCACAGACAGGATAGCACATACAACGGCCTTTGATATACCAGTTGTGGTGCACTGGCTGGAGCAAAAAATAGCCCAATGGGCCCACCGACGGGGATTGATCCCAGACCAACCGCGCATCAAGCGAATGCTTTACCACTGGGCTACACACACACACCCCCCCCACCTCCCAATGTAACAAGTATTCCACAGAATTAAATATCTCGCCTACCAGAAACTTATTCACTGCCGTTGACAGTTGCATCCATAGATATTATCTCAATGTATCTTTATTTTATTTTTTTATAAAATATATTTTTTTAAATTGCAATACCACAATTTGCTGTCTATCATATTGTTAATGTGATACTGTATCTAGAGAGTCAGAAAGGAAACCTATAGGTTACTCCTACTGGTGGTACAAAACCAATTAACTACCGGCTGGGTCAAAGTTCGAGGTGCACCCAACCTTTGATAGAGAAGTGAAAACCATAAGTCCTGTGATTGGTGATAAATGTGATTAAAAAAAACCCCAGTTTCATCAGGGCAAAAAATGTATGCAATTTTATTTCATCTAGTACCACAGTGTCAAGTAGCCTTGTGCTTGAAACATGTATGGGGTACCTGTAAAAAAAAAAGTACTCGAATTTTGTGCGGAACTAGGGTAGTCATAGACGCTACCGTTATCTCTGAAGTGAGCAGCTTGACCCCTACTTTTTTCGGATTCACTTTAAAGGTGAGGGGTAGTAGTATTTATATCTGTGGCATTTATGCTGATTGATTGGCGTTTAAGCCACATATGTTACTATTGTCATCTATGGGATTTGATTTTGTAGTATGCACCCTATAGGATAGCAGACAATGTCTTTTATAACCAATTTTCAACTGACAGAAAACACATACCACAGCCTTTGATACACCAGTTATGAAGCACTGGCCTTACTGCTGAGTCTGCACTTTTTTGACATGACAAGACCAGGAAAAAAAATCTCCCTTGAAAGAGACAGACATTTATACATGAAACAAGAAGGCGTATCATATAAATCATGATCAAAAAGAAAAACTTATCCCACTGGTTAGTGCGTCACTGTTTATGAGGGTTTAGTAAGTCTGGAACATAAAACTAGCTCATTCACAGCTGAGACCTTTTACAGATAGTGATATTAGGAGTCATGTGTATTTCGAGATTATATGGACTATTTTATAATCGAGATCACTCTCACAAAAGCAGTAACTATAATACTCTTAACAAATACGTCTTCCAGTACTGGAAGGGCACATAACTCTAGATAGATGCCCACCTGATCTCTCACAGAGTCAAGTCGCTGCTTCAGTTGATAGACGAGAGTTTCTGCCAGCAGTTCCGTTATCTCATAGTTACCATGGAGAACAGCTTTATGAAGTGCTGGCTGACCATCACCCTGAAATATTAAAAATAGCTTTATGAAGTTCAATCAGAGCATCTCTGAAATATTAAAAACAGCTTTATGAAGTTCAATCAGAGTATATCTCTAAACAATCTAATTAAAATTAGCTCCACTATTACATGTTGATCTAACAGCAGCCAGTTGGAGCTCATGTCCACCAATCAAAACCTTACTTGCAGAATCATGCCAGTGATTTAAAAATAATTTGAAAACATTCCGAATTATCCTGAGGGTATATATGTTTCGTGTGAATTACGGATGCCTTAAAACATGTTTTATTTTAATAAATAAATAATTTGGAATATAAAACTGAAGACTGATTTAGTTTTTAGTTTTTTTAATAAATAAATAATTTGTAATGTAAAATTGAAGACTGATAACCCATCCCGTACGTATTGGTATGGTTCGCTGTACTGCGGCCACTAAAATAGACTTGGCCGATATTTTTAGAATTTGTATGCTCCCAAATAACGTTATAAAAGGCGAAGTGTGATTGGTCAATATTTAAATTATTATTTACAGATGAAATGTTACTTGGACATTGGAGACTACGCAGTGTTGTTAGCAATCGGATTAAAGTTAGTTCTACGGGTCTAAATAAGGCATTCATAATTCACATGAAACATGTCGTATTCCCTCAGGATAAGTTGGAATGTTTTCAAATTATTTTCAAATCACTAGCATGATTCTGCAAGTAAGGTTTTGATTGGTGGACATGAGCTCCAACTGGCTGCTGTTAGATCCACATGTAATAGTGGAGCTAATTTTAATTAGATTGCTCTCTGAAATATTAAAAACAGCTTTCTGAAGTGCTGGCTGGCTATCTCCCTGAAATATTAAAAACAGCTTTATGAAGTTCAATCAGAGCATCTCTCTGAAATATTAAAAACAGCTTTATGAACTTGAATTGGAGCATCTTTCTGAAATATTAAAAACAACTTTATGAAGTTCAATCAGAGCATCTCTCTGAAATATTAAAAACAGGTTTATGAAGTGCTGGCTGGCCATCTCCCTGAAATATTAAAAACAGCTTTATGAAGTTCAATCAGAGCATCTCTCTGAAATATTAAAAACAGCTTTATGAAGTGCTGGCTTGCCATCCCCCCGAAATATTAAAAACAGCTTTATGAAGTTCAATCAGTGCATCTCTCTGAAATATTAAAAACAGCTTTCTGAAGTACTGGCTGACCATCTCCCTGAAATATTAAAAACAGCTTTATGAAGTGCTGGCTCACCATCACCCATGGTTATCAGTGATCAAACTGATGAGAAAACACTGTTAGCAACAAGCCACATTGTGTTTGTGGAGCCAAACATATTTTCTTTTAGTAAAACAAATACAGAATAGCATCATAAAACATGTCAATTGTTGAATGAGCTCTGTTAGTGAATATGTAGTTTGATTACATCGTGCAACGGAATTTAATTATCATTGATAATAAGTTTCTTGAACAGAAAGAAATGGTCCGAGAGTTAATGTAAAGCCCTGTATTTAATATTTAAAACAATTTTGCTAGTGACAAGTGCTGAGGGTGATCTTTCTAATCGCTCTGTACAGCAGCAAGTAACCTGTTATGCCAGCAGAACAGACTAAATACTCACTGTGGTTCTCGAATCTGCCAGACAATGTTCAAGACAAGACCTCTTGGCGGTGAAGAACAGCAGTGACTTAACAGCCTCAAAGTCACATCGATCTACAGCTTCGTGGAAATGATGGATCTGGGTCTGCAAGGGCACGGCATATGGCATACTCATTTAAGTCTTTATCTAAAGCAATCACGGGTTATAAACATAAATGTCTCAAGTTAAAAACCCCCACCCCAAAACCCCCAAATAAAACAGGTGAAATGTTTATCTCAGAAAAGTATTTTATATCTTAATACAGTGGACTCTGTCCAAATCGGCATCTGTCTAAACCGGCATACTGGGTTAACCGGCACAGTTTTAAAGTCTGGTCCAGCTATCATTAATTTATTAGGAATAAAACTCTGTCTACACCGGATTCTGTCTATTCCGGACGTTGGATGCAAATTCAAGAACAAAAGAACGGTTTCTGTAGTAATTAGCTCTGTCTACACCGGCATGCGATCATACCTCTACTGTCTGTCAGTGGTCACCTTTTAAACAATGATGGCAGTTCCCCAGTAATTAGGACACCAAAGAAAGTGTTATGAAATAATTGCACCTCTTTGAAGGCTTAATAAACAATGAACCACACCTGTAGGTAGCAAGATAAATCGGATTATTATTTGTATGTTTTCATACCTGCATTGTATCATACCGATCTGTTGTTTTGTTAAAACTAGTACCTGCATAAATACAAATGACCCTTCCCAGCCCGCTTCTCACTGACAACCCGTCATATTTTGTTTATCTTAATTTTGATTGATTTCTTAAAAATGCAAATATCTTTCAGGTTTATACCAATCACTAAAACAAGAATTGCTTGACCTTGCTTTCACCGATGTCTTACACATAGTACATAACGTTTGGTTAATGTGACGTTTTATTTACCTTGGTAGTTTCTGATCAGTATATCGCAAGAACTGTAACTCTAGACGAACTCTGTGTACACCAGCACTCTTGTCTAAACTGGCATATTTTATTAGTCCCAAGTGAAAGAGGTTTAGACTGAGTCCACTGTACTTCGTTCCATTCATGTGTATTATAAATAATATATATATATATATATTTTTTATTTTTTTCATTTAGGAACATTAGAACAACAGAAATATATTAACATACAGATACACACCAAAAAACAGAGAGGTAATTTTAGTCCTAAAAAAGATTGTGGTCGTCAGAAATGTCTTAATAATGGCAATATACTCTGGACCATGTTTTTGTTTTTTTCAATGTGATCTGTACAACAGCTAATATAAAGTTAAACATACATAGTAGGCTGGCAGCATCTGGTAAAATGCATACTGTGAAGACATCTCAGCCTGCGACTCGATGAATTCCTACAAACATGGAGAAATTGTAATTAACAACAATTTGTCAACAGATAATAGCATACAAATGATATTTCATGAAAAATAAATTCAAATGAATAATAACTAACAAATCGTATTTCAAATACTTGTTTTTTTTCAAATAGATAATAACTAACAAATCGTATTTCAAATACTTGTTTTTTCAAATACATGTAGATAATAACTAACAAATCGTATTTCAAATACTTGTTTTTTCAAATAGATAATAACTAACAAATCGTATTTCAAATACTTGTTTTTTCAAATAGATAATAACTAACAAATCGTATTTCAAATACTTGTTTTTTCAAATACATGTAGATAATAACTAACAAATCGTATTTCAAATACTTGTTTTTTCAAATACATGTAGATAATAACTAACAAATCGTATTTCAAATACTTGTTTTTTCAAATAGATAATAACTAACAAATCGTATTTCAAATACTTGTTTTTTCAAATAGATAATAACTAACAAATCGTATTTCAAATACTTGTTTTTTCAAATACATGTAGATAATAACTAACAAATCGTATTTCAAATACTTGTTTTTTCAAATAGATAATAACTAACAAATTGTATTTCAAATACTTGTTTTTTTCAAATAGATAATAACTAACAAATCGTATTTCAAATACTTGTTTTTTCAAATACATGTAGATAATAACTACCAAATCGTATTTCAAATACTTGTTTTTTCAAATACATGTAGATAATAACTAACAAATCGTATTTCAAATACTTGTTTTTTCAAATACATGTAGATAATAACTAACAAATCGTATTTCAAATACTTGTTTTTTCAAATAGATAATAACTAACAAATCGTATTTCAAATACTTGTTTTTTCAAATAGATAATAACTAACAAATCGTATTTCAAATACTTGTTTTTTCAAATACATGTAGATAATAACTAACAAATCGTATTTCAAATACTTGTTTTTTCAAATACATGTAGATAATAACTAACAAATCGTATTTCAAATACTTGTTTTTTCAAATAGATAATAACTAACAAATCGTATTTCAAATACTTGTTTTTTCAAATAGATAATAACTAACAAATCGTATTTCAAATACTTGTTTTTTCAAATAGATAATAACTAACAAATCGTATTTCAAATACTTGTTTTTTCAAATAGATAATAACTAACATAATAACTAACAAATCATATTTCAAATACTTGTTTTTTCAAATACATGTAGATAATAACTAACAAATCGTATTTCAAATACTTGTTTTTTCAAATAGATAATAACTAACAAATCGTATTTCAAATACTTGTTTTTTCAAATAGATAATAACTAACAAATCGTATTTCAAATACTTGTTTTTTCAAATAGATAATAACTAACAAATCGTATTTCAAATACTTGTTTTTTCAAATAGATAATAACTAACAATCGTATTTCAAATACTTGTTTTTTCAAATAGATAATAACTAACAAATCGTATTTTAAATACTTGTTTTTTCAAATAGATAATAACTAACAAATCGTATTTCATCCATTTTCTTTTCCAAATAAATAATAATTAATAAATCATATTTCATACAACTTGTTTTTTTCAAATTTTACTAAATAACAAAATCTGGATGTTACCTATATTATAAATCTAAATATATTGAGAAAACAAAAATTTATTCAACCCCTGAAACTCTCCCCCTGCACACATGTATGAATGTGGCTGGAAATTATGCACATTTGACGAACTTCATTTTCTGCAAACTAGCACCATTATTTCTTGCCAAATATCATTTGCTTTTAATCATTTAATCCTAGATGTGCAAAGTGATTTATATTTATTTATAACTGTCACGTAACTGCGACATACCTCTGCTGATGAAACTGGAGTAGGGATATAATTGTAACCATGTAACGCTAAAATCTTCCGGTTTTTGCCATCTTCTTGAAATATCCATTTAAGAACAATCTGAAAAAAAACACACATTTCAATGCACTAAAATGTGAACCACTTTGAATACAATATTTAAAAACATATATTATTTTATAAAGTGAAACCCCTCTCAACTAGGACCAAATAAAAAGTCTTGTTAAATGGGTATCATCACGGTTATGTTCTGTACTGATATTTAAAAAGGGACCATGAAAAATGTAAAGTTTTGAAAGAATTCCACTTTCACTGTATAAAGTTCTGATTTTCATTCCTGTGCAATGAACATTTTCTTACTTTTGCTTTTTTGTTAATCCACTGGGCTATTTCTCGTTCCAGCCAGTGCTCCACAACTGGTGTAACAAAGGTCGTGGTATGTACTATCCTGTCTGTGGGATGGTGAACATAAAAGATCCCTTGCTGCTAATCGAAAAGAGTAGCTTATGAAGTGGTGACAGCGGGTTTCCTTCTTCAATATCTGTGTGGTCCTTAACCATATGTTCAATGCCATATAACCATAAATAAAATGTGTTGAGTGCGTCGTTAAATGAAACATTTCCTTCCTTCTTTTGATAATCCATTAAAAATGTCCCTAATTATTCTCCAACTGGAACTTTCTTTATTTACCATTATAAAATCATTTTTGAAGCTCAGAAATAACTTTATATCAGTATTTGAAGACTTGTTTACTCACTCTGTCAATAACATCAGCAATGTGACCACATGATTGTAAATATGCATACTGGCGCAGGCAGATGTTGTTCTGAAATATTAAAACATGCTACATGTAAATCAAACCACATATAAATAATATTCATAAAATGATTTACTTTACTGAAGTTTGACTTACTTTCAATGTAGTACGACTTACTTTCAATGTGTTTCTTTACTTCATTACTTTAAATGGATTTTGAATTACTTTCAATGTTGTTTGACTTACTTTAATTTTAGTGTGACTTGATTTAACTATAGTTTGACTTATTTTAAATATAGTTTGACTTACTTTAAATATAGTTTTATTTTCTTTCAATGTTTTTAAAATACTTTAAATATAGTTAGATTTACTTTAAATGTATTTTGACTTGATTTTAAATGCAGTTTGACTTACTTTCAATGTAGTCTGACTTACGTTCAATGTCGTCCGACTTACGTTCTATGTCGTCCGACTTACGTTCAATGTCATCCGACTTACGTTCTATGTAGTGTGACTTACGTTCTATGTATTTTGACTTACGTTCTGACTTACGTTCAATGTAGTCTGACTTACATTCAATGTCGTCTGACTTATGTTCAATTGACTTATGTTCAATGTCGTCCGACTTACGTTCAATGTCGTCCGACTTACGTTCAATGTCGTCCAATTTATGTTCAATGTAGTTTGACTTACGTTCAGTGTTGTCCGACTTACGTTCAATGTAGTTTGACTTATGTTCAATGTCGTCCGACTTACTTTCAATGTTGTCTGACTTACTGTAGTCCGACTTACATTCAATGTTGTCTGACTTACGTTCAAAGTCGTCTGACTTACGTTCAATGTCGTCCGACTTACGTTCAATGTCGTCTGACTTATGTTCAATGTTGTCTGACTTACGTTCAATGTTGTCTGACTTACGTTCAATGTTGTCCGACTTACGTTCAATGTCGTCCGACTTAAGTTCAATGTTGTCTGACTTACGTTCAATGTTGTCTGACTTATGTTCAATGTTGTCTGACTTAAGTTCAATGTTGTCTGACTTACTGTAGTCCGACTTACATTCAATGTTGTCTGACTTACGTTCAAAGTCGTCTGACTTACGTTCAATGTTGTCTGACTTATGTTCAATGTTGTCTGACTTAAGTTCAATGTTGTCTGACTTACTGTAGTCCGACTTACATTCAATGTTGTCTGACTTACGTTCAAAGTCGTCTGACTTACGTTCAATGTCGTCCGAGTCATCTGACTTACGTTCAATGTCGTCCGACTTACGTTCAATGTAGTTTGACTTACGTTCAATGTCGTCCGACTTACTTTCAATGTAGTCTGACTTACGTTCAATGTCGTCCGACTTACATTCAATGTTGTCTGACTTACGTTCAAAGTCGTCCGACTTACGTTCAATGTAGTTTGACTTACGTTCAATGTCGTCCGACTTACTTTGATTCGCTGAGTGACGAGGTAGGCAGAACCTTTCAGCAGAATATCTTCAATGACATCAGGACTGACATCTTGGTCAATACAGTGGAACAGCGAATTCATGCCCTGACAGAAAACCAGCACTGGGAATCATTTGACATTTTATCACTGATCATCCGCTATAACCAGTTTGCACCACACAATCAACTTTCGATTACACAATTAGTTAGAATTATATGAGCACAACAAGTATTGGAATTATAAGGACCATGCACCCAATGTCATGTTCACTGGGATACAAATTGGTAATTTTACCTTTAATTAACTATTGAATATCTTTTGATTTCATGTACACATGAAAACAAACACCAACTCCAAAATATCTACATCAAGTCCATTATCTAAACTGGATGAATACAGTTAAACGTTTTCTCACACAATCAAATTTTTATAAATCAGTCATTACTTTGGTATAGCCAAACCAATCAATTTTCAATTATAATGGATCATTGGTACATAACTACAAAAAACAACCACGAGACACTTATATGAATGTAAATCAGTGTATGATGAAAACTCTGCAAAAGTCGCAATTTAGAGTAACACAGGTATGACTGAAGCAAGTCCACATTGGAAGGTGTAAAGCAAAATTTCTAGGGGGGGTTCCAGGGTATGCTCCCCCCTAATATTTTGAAAATTAGATGTCCTGAAAAGCAATTTCATGCATTCTACCAGTAAAATTCATCTCTGCCTTAAGATTTACTACCAATAATATTTTTGATTCCCTCCTGCTCTGCTGTGCCTGTACCAAAATGGCTTTTTTCCTAATATTAGAATCTTGTTTTCTAAAAATGTCTCTTTTTTTGCATGAAGGGACATCATTGTGTAATCGTATTTGAGATGTTTCTCAACTGTTACCTTGTAGTAGAGATGGTCCACTGTAAGCGGGCCCGTTGGAACGATCATCTTTAAAAGATCTGCTCTGATTGGTGGATCAGATGCCAAGGCCACAAAATACAGCGGAATATCATTCTGAAACATGAAAACAAAAATATAGATATTTTTGTTTATTATACCTTACCAAAAAACAAAAACAAAAACCAACGAAAAAATAATTTGAAAATGAATAAGATTACTATATATATATTTTAATATTGGGATTTTTCTTTAAAAGTTTTTAAAATATGTTACCTAATATTCCACTAAAAAAAATCATCTTTCATGATATATTTTATAATCAGGATTATGTAATTCTATTACTGATTGTAATCAATTGCTGGATGCCTACCTCCCCGTCTCCCCTCATTGCGAGGTCGACGCGGGCGTTGTGAGACAGCAATATCCGGACCATGTCAGCATTCCCTTGCTGCAGTGCATACAGGAGGGGTGGTGCGCCACGGTCACCCTACACAACACAAACAACAAAATATGTAAATATCACTGTCAAACAACCTTTTTCACTTCTGTAAAATGGTTAATACCAATTTGAGAATCATTTTAAAATTGTTCCTAATACCGACTCATCCTGTACATTGCCAAATTAGCCAATTGCTAATTTTTATACAAAGTGGCTACAACCTTTAGTCTTTGGCTAGTAAAAGAGTCTTTAAATTAGCCACATTTTAATAATTTTCAAGGAAATACTCTACATATTAAAAAATTGGTTAAACCAATATTTGTTCCAGTGTGAGCTCTAACCGTACAATCTTCAATCTATGACTCCAAAATATTGGTTTAAAAAACATATTCTGACCATATATAACTGCAAGAATAAAAGAAAACAATAAGCAAATAACACATTTATATGCTTCAATAATTTAATTTTGTTAAACATAAAAAGTTTTAAAGGGACACGCCCTAGTTGTTAACCATTACACGGGTTTTTCCCACTATTAAACCCATTTTCTCACAAATAAAATTGCACTTTACTTACATTTTATTATTTAGAATAAAAATTTCCATTCACCTGAAGTGTTTTTTGGTAATCCTGGTAATCCTGGTGTTTGTAATACCACAAAATGTATTTTTCGTATTTCTTAAAAAGCACATGCGTCTGAGAAAAAAACGTTGAGCAGACATGGTCTAATCTATTTTTAGAGGGGATCTTCCCGTTTCAACGTCACAGACGTTGGTATACCACATGACCATTATCATTTTTGTTCGGTTTGTTTTCTCGTGCACGGTTCGCGCAATCAACATCCAATTTGTTGTCGTTTGCTTGTCATTCATTTGTGAGGTTTTTCTTCACAGTCGTGAACATTTTCATTAACAATAAAGTTCAGACAAGTAAGTATCTCAATACAAAACGTTACAAACCCTTAAAACCAATAATTTTGCCAAGTCTTACAATATCTGGAGAGGGGATACAACCTTGGGGGGTGGGGATGGGGGTGGGGGGGGGCACAAGCTATATTGTTACCTTTATTTAAATAGAGTAGGGAGGGGATCTAAGTTCCTCCCCACTTCTGGTTCCTACAGACTGTACTATACTACTACTACCACTACCACTACTAACAACAATAATAAACGGTGCATCTAATTGCTAATATCAATAGGTTAGCCACTAGTACCCAATGCCGAATAGCAAATGTAGGCTAATTGTGGTTTATATATAAAATTTATTATTTCAAACACTGTAGTATAGTCAACATGGTCAGTGACAGACTATCATTGTCGTCTTATTCCGATTCAAGTATCATGATTGCTACAGCAGCCACTAACTCAACAGAAGCACCGATGTTGGTAAAGTAACTTCCTGTTCCAAACTAATTCCTTTCGCTGTCCAGGACAGAACAGTTGGAACATGTCCAGGAGAGGTGAAAGGAGCGCACCCTAAGTCTGTGTGCACTCTGGGAAATTTGTCGTGACATCGGCATTTCTGTGCTTTGAGTGACATCTACCGGTGACATCAGAATACTAACTTTCAAAATTATTTCAAGTAATTGGGTCAAGGGGATTCCCATGGTATTTATCGATATAAAACCTGCTTTTTCACTCTACTTTATAAAAACCTGATCTAAGTGTGTTACAGTTTTGTAGATTAACCAAAATTAGAATTAGAAACTAGGGCGTGCGACTTTAAAATAAATTCTTCACATCTTTTTAAAATTTCTATTAAAATACAAATTAGTAACATGTGTCTAAAAATACTGGGCCAAATTTACGCAGCCTGTTTTTCTGAAACGCATGTGTTTAAGAAATGTAAATGTACGTAGTTACATGTGTGTAAGTCATAAACAGGTGTTTAAGAAATGTAAATGTACGTAGTTACATGTGTGTAAGTCATAAACAGGTGTTTAAGAAATGTAAATGTACGTAGTTACATGTGTGTAAGACAAACAGGTGTTTAAGAAATGTAAATGTGCGTAGTTACATGTGTGTGAGTCATAAACAGCTGTTTAAGAAATGTAAATGTGCATAGTTACATGTGTGTGAGTCATAAACAGCTGTTTAAGAAATGTAAATGTGCGTAGTTACATGTGTGTGAGACAAACAGGTGTTTAAGAAATGTAAATGTGCGTAGTTACACGTGTGTAAGTCATAAACAGGTGTTTAAGAAATGTAAATGTGCGTAGTTACACATGTGTAAGTCATAAACAGGTGTTTAAGAAATGTAAATGTACGTAGTTACACACATGTAAGTCATAAACAGGTGTTTAAGAAATGTAAATGTACGTAGTTACACGTGTGTAAGTCATAAACAGGTGTTTAAGAAATGTAAATGTACGTAGTTACACGCGTGTAAGTCATAAACAGGTGTTTAAGAAATGTAAATGTACGTAGTTACACGCGTGTAAGACATAAACAGGTGTTTAAGAAATGTAAATGTACGTAGTAACACGCGTGTAAGACATAAACAGGTGTTTAAGAAATGTAAATGTACACACATGTAAGTCATAAACAGGTGTTTAAGAAATGTAAATGTACGTAGTTACACGTGTGTAAGACATAAACAGGTGTTTAAGAAATGTAAATGTACGTAGTTACACGTGTGTAAGACATAAACAGGTGTTCAAGAAATGTAAATGTACGTAGTTACACGCGTGTAAGACATAAACAGGTGTTTAAGAAATGTAAATGTACGTAGTTACACGCATGTAATACATAAACTGGTGTTTAAGAAATGTAAATGTACGTAGTAACACGCGTGTAGGACATAAACAGGTGTTTAAGAAATGTAAATGTACACACATGTAAGTCATAAACAGGTGTTTAAGAAATGTAAATGTATGTAGTTACACACATGTAAGTCATAAATAGGTGTTTAAGAAATGTAAATGTACGTAGTTACACGGGTGTAAGACATAAACAGGTGTTTAAGAAATGTAAATGTACGTAGTTACACGGGTGTAAGTCATAAACAGGTGTTTAAGAAATGTAAATGTACGTAGTTACACGGGTGTAAGTCATAAACAGGTGTTTAAGAAATGTAAATGTACGTAGTTACACGCGTATCAGACATAAACAGGTGTTTAAGAAATGTAAATGTACGTAGTTACACGCGTGTAAGACATAAACAGGTGTTTAAGAAATGTAAATGTACGTAGTAACACGCGTGTAAGACATAAACAGGTGTTTAAGAAATGTAAATGTACGTAGTAACACGCGTGTAAGACATAAACAGGTGTTTAAGAAATGTAAATGTACGTAGTAACACGCGTGTAAGACATAAACAGGTGTTTAAGAAATGTAAATGTACGTAGTAACACGCGTGTAGGACATAAACAGGTGTTTAAGAAATGTAAATGTACGTAGTAACACGCATGTAGGACATAAACAGGTGTTTAAGAAATGTAAATGTACACACATGTAAGTCATAAACAGGTGTTTAAGAAATGTAAATGTACGTAGTTACACGTGTGTAAGACATAAACAGGTGTTTAAGAAATGTAAATGTACGTAGTTACACGTGTGTAAGACATAAACAGGTGTTTAAGAAATGTAAATGCACGTAGTTACACGTATGTAAGACATAAACAGGTGCTTAAGAAATGTAAATGTACGTAGTTACACGCGTGTAAGACATAAACAGGTGTTTAATCATTGTACGTAGTTACAGGTGTGTAAGTCATAAACAGGTGTTTAATCATTGTACGTAGTTACACGTGTGTAAGACATAAACAGGTGTTTAATCATTGTACGTAGTTACACGTGTGTAAGACATAAACAGGTGTTTAATCATTGTACGTAGTTACACGTGTGTAAGACATAAGCAGGTGTTTAATCATTGTACGTAGTTATACGTGTGTAAGACATAAACAGGCTTTGTAATTTTGGCCCATTATGTTTTCTGTTTATATTGCAATAACTGCTCACAATGGGGTTTTCTTGTATAATAAAAGTGTGATATTCTCAATGGTGATTGTATCAATAATTATTTCAGAATCTAAATCATTCAGTCTTTGTACTAAACTATAGCTGTTTTATAAAATTAAAATCACTTACCAAGTTTCTGAAGTTAATATTTATTTTCTTCTTTAATGACAGCAGTTTCTGAACAAACATTGTATCTCCCGCCAAAACACCATGGGCAAAATCCTGCAAGATATTATTAGTACAACAAATAAAACACTGTCCAAAATAAAGTAACATGAGAAACAGGAATCAGTATTCTTAATCAAAGGATACAGAATCCTGTTCATATTAACTTTATCAACTTTTTGTAAATTAGTAAATATAGCACTGTAACTAGTAGGGTAAAAAGGGACTTTTGTACCCCCAGAAAAATATAAAACCCTGCCCTTTTTAGTTCAAAGGTGTTCTTTTTGTCTACTATTTTAGCTGAATGTAAAAACAAATGTTATTCAGACAGAAAATTAAAAACAATTAAAACGTTTTATAAATTAATAACTTAGTTACCATGGACGCCCTGATTCCACTGATTACCCGGATGATGCTCTCTGTTCCGATGTCAAAGGTCAGCTGCAGCAGTGACTTCCCATTCTGAAAAGATAACATGGGACATATACTGTTTCATCTCCATTTACAATCATAACACAGAGATGTACACAATGTGTAGTAAAGCACTTGTTAAAACAGGTCACCCTAGTTTTAAAGCAGTGTGGAATTCTTTCAGGTATTAAGCCTGTTTTATTGTTAACTTAAGCATTGCTTATAGCTTTTTGCTTTCGGTAAGTATCAATTTTTGCAAAATTCAATGTATTTCTGGTAATTTGTTTGCAGGATCTCAAATGCAACTTATGCGAACCAGAACTTTAAAGATATGTACCTGAGAAATTAAGGTCAGCAGCTTTCCAGGTGATTGACCCGATATTGATTATCGTGTATTATTAGTGTGTTTTTATAATTACCCACTTACTTGCAATTACTGCTGGTGGTAAACAGTTTTCAATCGACCTTCTTTCCACAACCCACTACTTATCTCAACAGTTTACCACCTACTGCACCTGCTCTACACCTTCATAACAAACTGATCGGGGCTTTCAGAACATGAAACCTTTGATTTTTTTATTTGTGTTATGAACTACAATTAAAACCAGGTCATTCAACAGGGCTTGAAATTTTCAATGGTTTTGAAAAGTTAAAGTTTGTTTTGTTTAATGACACCACTAGAGCATATTGGTTCATTAATTATTGGCTACCAGTATTAGATGTCAAATATTTGGTAATTGTTGACTCGTAGTCTTTGATGGAACTTGCTATATTTTTCGATTACAATTACTATCATGGAACTTACAAAACAGCCTGCATGCTTTTGCATTGCTGCCTCCAAAATTAACTGAATAATTGACATGTATAGCCATTTCCCTCTATTCTAGCACATTTTCCATAGCCTAGGCCACATCCCATTTACGTCTCTCCTTAACCACTACAGAGTTGTCAGTTTTTGACCGATTAATGTCATACTCTCCAAATCCCTGTAAAAGTGTTCAACATTTAGCCTCACTGATACATTGCCAAAGAATGGACCAGCCAATATTTAATAGTGATATACAGAGAATAATATATGAGTGTCCATTAGATACCATTTATCCCCAAAAAAGTGAGTTTGATACGTTTTTAAACAACGAGTTGTGAGATAAATGGTGTCTAACGGACACGAATGTATTATTCTATTTCTTACATATCCTCGAAAACTAGGTTTTAAGCAAATTTTAACATCTTTTTTGACTAAAAGATATTTACAACCATTTGCACTTGTAGCCGACTTATGCGTCACAGACACGATTGTCAGGTTAACTATACGTCACAATCTTAATTGATTTCCATCGTGTTGTTTTTCATTGGATATATGGCACTCATGACCTGGTCATCACCTAGGAGAAGCCAGTTGTACATCTTTAAATTGTTAACACACGTGTGTAAACAGGGTATGTGTTATCATAAATAACGCATGGTGTTCAAAAATAAATAAGAAAAAAACTAAAGAAAGCAATGTTTTATTAAATGATGCACTCAACACATTTGAATTGTGATTATCTGGTGTTGGACATATGGCTAAGGACCACAGAGACAATTAGAGAGAAAACCTGCTGTCGCAACTCAATAGGCTATCTTTTTCAAATAGCAACATGGGATCTTTTATATGCATTGCCACTGGCTATGTTCCCGTCCCAATAAATAAGACGACAAAACCTTGTGTTACCTTCTCGACGTCAACGCGACACCACTGATTGATCAGCTTCCTCACGTTCATCGCATCATCCCCTTCAACAGCCTCCCAGATTCCAGGCTGAAATAGCAGTTTAAAAAAACACATTTAATATAAATTTCAATTATCAAGTAATGTAATTCTGAATAAACATGAAAAAACCAAGCAAATAAGCAACACCCCCCCCCCCCCCCCCCTCCCCAAAAAAAACCTTTAAGTATTAAACAAGTACTTCTATTTTATACCTGGGATTTAAAAAAATTAAGTGTCTCTGCTGTTGACGTTAGTTAATATGTCTGGTCAGCATACAATATGTGTTTATGATTTTTACTGTTAACCAATAACCACAGCATTATATATTTTTAGATGCCATTCAAATATAACAAGATTTACATCAAGGCTAACAACTTTGAAAATTATGGTTACTGAGTACAGTATGGCCTTGGCACAAAAATGGCAGAAAATGTTCAGTCTTCAACATGATGTCCACAAGCACATACTGGGCTGTGTTACTTACATAAGTGTCAATGCAAGTTTGGTACAGGTATGGAATGGTAGTCCTGGGCCCCATATCACGAAGCAATTTTAATGCTAAGATCACCTTATGCACTTAAGGCTCCTGTCCTATGAAGATGTGACACTAGACAAGATCTCACCACATATTTCATGAAGACATCCTTCACATGTTTTGGGACGTCAGAGCACAGAGTGATAACCTCCAGTGGGTATTCACCATTCTGGAAAGAAAGAAAGAAAAATATATAATTGAATTAAAATTTCAATTTTATTTATTACTTGCTCAAAGTGACTTTGTATAACAATGTGTTTATAACTAATAAAAATTATAAATTTGAAAACTATCTACCAGGGAATTGTCCAGGGTTTTTTGACAGGGTCCTGGGACTGGGAAAATTAGTATGATTTAATCATAAGTGGGATGTGATTTTAGGACACAGATTGACGCAATTACAAAAGTAATTCATGGAAATAAATACACAATCTGAATACCAAATTTAATTCACTACCAGTACAGTAGAATACTCCCTAAAACCATCATCATGTACCTTTCTCCATATTGTTGTATTTTTCACAGAATATATTTGGACATAGAAACTGTATTGAATTGCATGGAGTAATTAATGGTGGTATGCAACCCGAACATAAAGTGACGCAAAAAGCCATGTTGATGACATAATTACCTTGTTTGCATGATAAATGTCTGCGTTACAGCGAAGGAATGCCTCAAGTTGATGATATAATTACCTTGTTTGCATGATAAACGTCTGCGTTACAGCGAAGATCGAACACCTCAAGTTGATGACATAATTACCTTGTTTGCATGATAAACATCTGCGTTACAGCGAAGGAACGCCTCAAGTTGATGACATAATTACCTTGTTTGCATGATAAACGTCTGCGTTACAGCGAAGGAACGCCTCAAGTTGATGACATAATTACCTTGTTTGCATGATAAACGTCTGCGTTACAGCGAAGGAACGCCTCAATGACATCGGGGTGTAGCTCTCCCGTCTTCAGGTACAGCATCAGAGCATTGTTACCATCCTGACAAACAGAAACAATTACGCATCTCAGTTGGAGAAGAGAAAACGAAACGGATTACGTCGTTCCCATCCAGTGTAACAAAAGATGACCATTACAAGACATGCTGTCACAAACCTGCAGGCAGATTTTCACTCACAATTGTATGTCAAAATTACACTGTTCAGAGCTGAGCTATTAAGCAAATGTTGTCTTCCTTTTTAAAGGTTAGGAGTTTACTTTATAATTATAATTATTTGTTGCTGGTTTTTTTGTGTGTTTTTTTCAATCAGTCATGATTTCTTGGCACACTTTCTGGGAAACATGGCAGATCTACTTGTATAAACATAAATTACTGATATGATGTGAAAGTTAAGAGAGATACTTAAGATATAATAATTAAAACAAAATGGGCAAAATTTACAAAGCCTGTTTTTCACATTCACATACCACTATAGACCTCAAACTTAACAGCATTTGCCATAGATACAATATGAATTACCATTGATTAGCGGCTCGACAAATGGCAACTTTTTGCCGATGGATAAAAATGATTGCCGTTGTTTAAAGGGACTAGTTTTGGTTTTATATTTGTTGCAAAAGATATTGGTTTAAAATTACCATAGACAGACTCAAAATTGTTGTCAGTGAGCATTTGACCTGTGGCAAAAGCATTTCAAATTGTTGTGGATGCACACACACACACACACACACACACACACACACCACCCCCAATCAAACCTTTTTTTTTTTAAACTATTAAATTTGATAAAATCATACATACATAGTGTGGGTTCCCCCACCCCGTAATATAAAATCCTGGCTACGCCAGTGTGAATTACATATATTTACAATGTTTCAACACAAGTGTTTAAGAAATCTAGGCTTTATAAATTTGGCCCAGTGTATTTACACCAAACAGCTACAACTATAGATGATCTACACAAGAAGTGTAAGCTAGATACTAACGAGAGACAAACAAGCATTAAAACAATGCTCAAAATGAACATATATCATGCACAGTAGATACAACACCGATCAGTGGTCTTACTTCGTTTTGAACACCGATGTTCGCACCAAGATTTCTCAGCAGGTAGATCATGCGGGCCCCGCGAGAGAATTCCTTGGGGGTCTTCACGAGGCCTGACACCGCCGCGAGGAACACATTATCCGGGAGCTACACAAAACAGTGGGATATAGAACCATTAACAATTACTACAAACAATGACAATCTCACCACAAACAAAATACATGTGCTTAATCACAAGATCAATGTTGTAATCTCTACTTATCACACTGTATTTAAGTATTTAGATTTTAAATTCATTTCATTTCATTTCATTTATATTTATTTTCATGCTTCTATCCAATTAAAGTTCAAGCATGCTGTCCTGGGCACACACATCACCTATCTGGGCTGTCTGTCCAGGACATAGAGTTAAGGGTCAGTTTGTTAGTAGTTAGTTAGAGAGAAGTCAGTGTAGTGGCCTTACACCAACTCAGTAAGTCGTTAAAACTCTCTCTGAGTGGGAGCCGGTACCAGGAGACGAACCCGGTCCTTACCTGCCTTAAGTCAGGCAGATTAAGCACTAAGGCCGGTAGATTTTAAAGTCGCAGACCCTAATTTCAACCCATGAAAATAGACACTAAGTTTGGTTAATCTATAACACAATTGGATAAAATTACAATAGAGTACAACAAGAGTCTGTGACGTTGAAACGGGGAAATACCCTAAAACATAGACTAAAACTCAACTCCATAATCGTGACTTCTCATGCAGAGGTACATGTGTTTTTTAAAATATGAAAATTGCATTTTGTGGTAAATACCAGAATGCCCGAAACGCTTCCTATGTATAGAGATGAATAATCTACACAATGAAAATCTAAGTAAATGTAATGTCTGATTTCAGTTATAAAAAACAGCATCAAAAGTGAAAAATATGCTGTAATGTTTAAAAATTAGGGTGTATCACTTTAAACTAGTTCATCCCATTTAAAAAGACTAAACTTCTTCCATGATACATCGTTATTCAATTTATGTTGGCTAATTGATTCTTCACCCAAGTTTACATAAAAATTCACTTCTCACCATTACATGTATTAATTCAGACTCACTAAAAGCCAGATAACAGCACAAACCTGTTAGTTTTATTAAAACAGGGATGTGTTCAGAGGGCGAGCAATTGCAATCATTTGCCAGACTGCTTTTTGCACCTAATGTTAGATTAATGTTGTGTAATAAAAGATTGTTTGACACAGTGCTTGGCGTTCTGTACATGTACCGGTAGTTATGTTTGCAAAGCCCGAATTCATTTGTGGAGTCAATCTTTGATTCTCAAATTTCAATTAGGAAGCAAATACATGAATTAGAAATTGAGAAGCAGGTCTAGACAACAGCATCGAAATTAGACTTCTTATTAGACTTGTGCAACCTTCATTTCTTGAAATAGCAACGCAGAAGACTTGAACAAACATGGAACACTGATAAAAGCTTGTGATTTATATCACCATGTGAGTTTTACCATTATTCATTATAGAGTTGCTTGCCAATTCATCATTCCACGTTTGATGCAAACAGACCGTACGTCTGTTTTTTGCAATTTCAACAATGTTATCAGTTGACAAACAACCTGAATGTCCTCTTGCAATTTTCATTAATTTCTCGTTTTCAATTAATCTCTGATTACACGTCTCTGACTTTGCATTGTTGTCACTTAGTACAGAATTATGTGACTTGTATGAGAATCATACCACTTGTTATATAAACTCAACATGAAAAACTTCTGATCATGTTACAAATCAATGCCTTATACATACTAGAGTCAGAGCTCAGTAAATGCTTTGGTATACCGACACCAACTACACGAATAACAGTATTTATACATGTATACAAGAGTCAAAGCTGAGTAAATGTTTTGGCACACCGACACCAACTATACGAATAACAGTATTTATACATGTATACTAGAGTCAAAGCTGAGTAAATGTTTTGGCACACTGACACCAACTACACGAATAACAGTATTTATACATGTATACTAGAGTCAAAGCTGAGTAAATGTTTTGGCACACCGACACCAACTACACGAATAACAGTATTTATACATGTATACTAGAGTCAAAGCTGAGTAAATGTTTTGGCACACCGACACCAACTACACGAATAACAGTATTTATACATGTATACTTGAGTCAAAGCTGAGTAAATGTTTTGGCACACAGACACCAACTACACGAATAACAGTATTTATACATGTATACTAGAGTCAAAGCTGAGTAAATGCTTTGGCACACCGACACCAACTACACGAATAACAGTATTTATACATGTATGTATACTAGAGTCAAAGCTGAGTAAATGTTTTCGCACACCGACACCAACTACACGAATAACAGTATTTATACATGTATACTAGAGTCAAAGCTGAGTAAATGTTTTCGCACACCGACACCAACTACACGAATAACAGTATTTATACATGTATGTATACTAGAGTCAAAGCTGAGTAAATGTTTTCGCACACCGACACCAACTACACGAATAACAGTATTTATACATGTATACTAGAGTCAAAGCTGAGTAAATGTTTTGGCACACCGACACCAACTACACGAATAACAGTATTTATACATGTATACTAGAGTCAAAGCTGAGTAAATGTTTTCGCACACCGACACCAACTACACGAATAACAGTATTTATACATGTATACTAGTCAAAGCTGAGTAAATGTTTTCGCACACCGACACCAACTACACGAATAACAGTATTTATACATGTATACTAGAGTCAAAGCTGAGTAAATGTTTTCGCACACCGACACCAACTACACGAATAACAGTATTTATACATGTATACTAGAGTCAAAGCTGAGTAAATGTTTTGGCACACCGACACCAACTACACGAATAACAGTATTTATACATGTATACTAGAGTCAAAGCTGAGTAAATGTTTTGGCACACCGACACCAACTACACGAATAACAGTATTTATACATGTATACTAGAGTCAAAGTTGAGTAAATGTTTTGGCACACCGACACCAACTACACGAATAACAGTATTTACACATACAGTAAAACTCCTCTAAACCGGACACCCTAGGAACCAAGTAAAAAGTCTGGTTTTAAGAGGTATCCGGTTTAGAGAGGTTCTCTTATGTACAGATATTAAAAAAGGGACCATTAAAAATGTCCGGTTTTCAGGGAATTCCAGTTCAAAGAGTGTCCGGTTTTGAGAGGTTCCACTGTACATTTATAACGTCATGTAGTTACCAGGAATAGAAAGTCTGATGATTCCTCAGAACATTTTTAAAAACTACATTGTCAGTGTTTCTGCCAGAAAGAAATTTCTGGATATGGCGCTATGGAATTGAATGCTCCCACAATCAACAGGGGGCATGTGGGGCCTCCCCACCCAAACAAAATGGGTTAAGAAAAGATAAAGAGTCATTAATTTTGTCAAAAGGTTAACTTTAAAAAATAAAATCTGCACAAAATATTGAATATGGCGTCATAACCATTTTACCGTCTGGCAGAAAGCCTGATTGTACGGCTACTTGGTGTCTAACACATGTTTATTCTGACACTTCATCAAGAGAGAAAGAGAAGAAACCTGCTACCACACAGATGACCTGGCTACTCCTACCAACTAGTATTGAATATGGCAGGAAAGAATAGGCTCTTTCCCACAGAAAGGACAGTACAAAGCACAGCGTTAGATGTAACAGTTGTTGGACACTAGTGGAGACGGGGGAAAAAGACAAGAGTTCATCGAGGGAACTTGATCCCTTGACCCTGCACACCTCAGATTATTGTCGCACAACAAACTTAACTCAATTTATTTATTTAAGATCTATCTTTTGGCCTTTTAAACTAAAACTAAATACAAGTTTCATCAATGTGAAACTTTAACACCGCTGTTAGAAAAGTAATACTATATATCGCTGTATTACTTCATAATGGAAAAACAATAAAATGAAACTTTCACAGGAGCATAAAGTACCGTTAAACAATCTTGGAATGATTGACCTATTTGGACGAAGTTTGTGACGTGGACTTTCGGTTCATAAATGTATTTCTCTGCCACAGTGTGGTCTCACTGGAGAAAATGTAATTAGCTGAGGTGTTCTATGTGTTAAATAAGTTCTGTCCAACAACACATCTATTATACAGGTATGTATTTTACCTTAGGTAAGACTTGCTAATTATATACTCTAAATAGAGGTCGTGACGTATACATACATGTATATAAAGAATCCTGCACTAAACTATTAACACACGGTTATTACTTGGTTTACTGCAAGATGAATCATATATTTCTGAAAGTAATTTAATAAAATGTTGTACAACACAGATAGTCAGTGTCTTTGTCCCTCTCCCTCCCTCCCACAGAGTCGATCTCGCCATTAATGGGGAGTTATCGCTAGAGACTAGTTCAAGGAGAGACATTTTTAACCTCCCTTAGGATGTGATTTTTTTTAAAGTACTACAAAAGGATTGAATATCAATCTCAGTATAGTAATATCTTAAATAGCTCCCCATAATCTCTTAATCGAGCAATTAATCACTCCCCTAATTTTTTTGTCACAATAAGGCCAGGCCGCCTGCTCCCCTCTTACTACTGTAAATCGTGAAAAAAATGTGTGAGTATAAATATTGCGTCGTTCGCATCCATCCAGTTAGAAGTGTGCTTAAAGTGATGTCTCGATTTTCTAGTAAACCATAAAGGAAAACACAAACAAAATACAGTCATAATTCAATTTATTATAAAAAGATTCACTCAACAGGCACAGCCTATACACGAGCTCTCCTTGATGGCGACTAATCGTTAATTGTTTTATGTAACTTCAATCAATGGCGACTAATCGTTTATTGTTTTATCTACCAAAGGGTGTTAACAGTTAACAACTGAAGCTGTGAGTTGTGATTCTAATACAGGTGAAGTGGGTAGGGCCTAATCCCCTCTATAGACTCTGTACCAGGCACAATTGCTTGATGTAGGATAACAGAATATTGATTTACAGACAGCAACTTTATAACAATTACAGTGAGCTGCTTTTATCCACTTTTTTTTTGAGCTGTCAATGGTCATTCGCGAAATTTACACGTCGAGAACATGCGCTAAGGTATACATTCGCGAAAAAAACACGTCGCAATATTAATACGGTTTACAGTATCTTGTGCTGAAATAACTAAGCTATCATATTTTTAAAATGTGCTGATGTCCTTATAGATTGGGGTTGTTAACTTCCACAAATCGTAAGAACTGTGCAATAAATCTTTTTTATTTCCTCATGCATATTCTATATGACTTCCGATTGGTTAGTGTTACATCATGTGTGATTCCGTTTGAGATCATATTGCACTGCTCTGTGGTTTTGCAAATCCATAAATATTGCACTATTACCTGTGTAAAACGGGAAATCCCTTTAGCATAGACTAATAAGTGCTACTGGTTTGATGGACAGAATTATGGAGTTGTACACTACAGATTTCCAATGTCTTTGTCTCTTCATAGCATCTTACAGATAAATTAATGACATCAGGTTTCACGTATATAACATCCTGGTGCCAAATATTTCTGCTTGCTAGATTGCAAAGTGCTCGATTGCTTGTATATAATTTGTGTAATTTTTTTTTTTATTAAAGTGATTGAAGTATTAAAACAATAATGGCAATGCGATGAAACCAATATATACCACAGTTTGTTACTGTCTTAACTACACTAAAGCACATTGATGTATTAATCATCGCCTATTGGATATAAAACAGTTGGTAATTCTGACATATAGTCTTAGTGAGGAAACTCACTACATTTTTCCATTAGTAGCAAGAGATCTTTTATGTGCACCATCTCTGACAGGATAGCACATTCCACAGCTTTTGATATACTAGTTGTGGTGCACTGGCTGGCACAAGACAGGAATCAGTCCCAGACTGACTGTACACCTGAATGCGTATTTTACCACTGGGCTACGTCGCACCCCTAAAACCAATTATGGCACTGTGATAAGACGAGTATCTGATCTGATTTATATCCTACCCCCCCACCCCTTACAATCAGTCCATATGTATACAAGAATAAACACATTTATGTAGTGTATATATGCGATAAATATCTAGGTAGACATCTACTGACCAGTGTTTTGTTGTGTTGAAGTCTCTCTTCCAGGGTGCGGAATGGTGGCAGTCCACTCAACTCTCCTGCAGGGTGGGAACACGACTCATCATACAGCACCGACAGCAGTACATCCGCATCCAGCGCAACCACCGCTTCACTGACAGCATCCTGCAACAACATCGGCAAACGTTAATACCCACTCCTATCACAAAGACAAACTAGAAAATTAATTAAGATACCAAAATATGATCATGTGAATTTTTAGTATTAACACAGACATACATACATCTGTAATTAACTGTCACATGTACTATTACTAGGGAAAATAAATTTGATTTACCGTGGAGGGTCTCTTAACAACCACAATCCTTGTTTAAAATAACAGAAAAATGTATTTAAAATGTCCCAGAATGCACCTACATGTAAGAGCATCTACAATTAAATGTTTCACCTACCATAAAGTGATTTCATGAATAAAGAAATAATTTGTGATGTAACATTAAAGACTATCAGGTACCGGTAATCTTTTTTTCTTTTTTTTTTAATTGAATTTAAAATTTAAAAAGTTTTAATTTAATACACTTTTAAACATACATTGAAATGATTATTAATAAAAATAAAATTTAGCTAAATGCAAAAGTAATACTATACAATGAAACCAACTCTAGTGACCACTTGTATTAAGCAGCCACCTCTGTTAAGAGGCCACATTTTTATTTTCCTATATCATCTAATATATCATAAACTGACTTGTATTAACCAGTCACCTGTCTTTAAAGACCACTTATGGTACTCCCTTTGGTGGATGCTTAATACAGGTTTCAATGTACTGATATTACCTTTTCGACTTTCTCAAGGCATGACAAAACTTAAACAGTGTTTAAGCTCCCTCCCTTATTATTACTAATGTTCTTCTGTTGCCAATATCAGAACAGAATAGAACTTTTATTTATTCTGTGATATCAGATGAACATACATGTACATGTGCACATATAACAATAAATACAAATAGTCAAGACTTCAAATTAATAAAAATATACAAAAAGATGAGCAGATCAAATATATTTGTATGTATTCCCCACCCCACCCCCTTTTCAAAATGTTCTGCAATATGGGCCCGCCTTTAAGTGTCAATCACATAGCCATCTGTGGGTCGTATCGACACACTACTTGTTAATAAATGTGAGTTGTCGGGTTGGTTAACAGGTGAATTGAAGCCGAATGAGATAAAACACACGGCTGTCTGCACCGTGAGCCACTTCTGTGAGTTCCGGATTGATCACCCATCATGCCAACACATATAGTTTGGTGATTAACACCATTAGTTCACCTACACGTAACGAGAGAAGGGACAGACAGGATAAATTACTGCTGAAATTACGATCTTGATGCAATTCATGATCACTCGCAGGACTCCCATGTAATATGTAATTTGTCATCTGTGTTTGGTCAAGCACAAAACGTAACGCATCAATTTACGTCAAGTAACATGGATCGATATCGGCTTTATTGGCATGTGACATCAGCTTCATACACATAACTGTACATGTATGTGACTGCGAACTGTCACATTACGTTTGCTGTCTGCACTTTAATTAGACAAGATTATTGAAGTCGTGCCTGCATGTAGGCATCAGAGTTAATTAACAAGATCACTGGACGACCCAGACATACTCTAAGACGGATTCTAGAAGCACATGTACATCTGCCTCATTTTTTTCACATCCATTCAAACTTTCTCAGGTTATTATCTCCATTAAAAGTGTGTTTTGTTTAGTATAATTTTATTAATCACATGCATTTATTAATCATCGGTTATTAGTTCTCAAACACTTGGTAATTTTGACTCGAAGTCTTCAAAGAAAACCCGCTACATTTTTTCATTAGCAGCAAGGGATTTTTATATAGAGAATAACTAGTTAATGAAGTTGGATATCTGCATTATCCTGTGAAGGTAAGAATGGGAAATTCCGCGAGGCTTTGTCTCACGGAATTTCTCATTCGGGCTAAACAGGATAAAGCAGATATCTGACATCATTAACTTGTTATTATCTTTATCCTGCAGACCATAAACATTAAGGGGAAAAGCTATTATTTCTGTTATTTCAGCCACATTGTACGATGACCTAGAGGTCAAATGAGCAACTTTGTAACGTAGGCTATATGTGTGACGTCACAAGCCATATCCTGCTAGTAGCAGGATTTGACTTTATCCGTCATCATATTCTGTCAATAGACAGGACAGCACATACCATGGCCTCTGATATACCAGTCATGGGGCACTGGTTGAGATGGGGGGAAAACCAATCAGAGAATGGGCCCACCGAGGTTTGATCCTGTGACCAAAGCACTTCAGGCGAGTACTTCACCAATCAAGCTAGATCCCACCCCACCTCGTATTAAGTAAAGAAAAGGAATGCACTTCCCAAAAGGAGGACACCACATACCACAGCCTTTCAAATACAGGCACCAGTGATGAACTGAATGGAAGAGGAAATACTGCAATGATCAAGGCTAAGCACCTGAGATGAGTGCTCTACTAACTGAGCTAGATCCCATCAGTGAAGAAAGAAAGAAAGGAATGTTTTATTTAACGACGCACTCAACACATTTTATTTACAGTTATATGGCATCAAACATATGGTGAAGGACCACACAGTTAATGAGAAAGAAAAAAAGAAATGTTTTATTTAACGACGCACTCAACACATTTTATTTACGGTTATATGGCATCAAACATATGGTGAAGGACCACACAGTTAATGAGAAAGAAAAAAAGAAATGTTTTATTTAACGACACACTCAACACATTTTATTTACAGTTATATGGTGTCAAACATATGGTTAAGGACCACACAGATTTTGAGAGGAAATCTGCTGTCACCACTTCATGAGCTACTCTTTTTGATTAACAGCAAGGGATCTTGTATTTGTGCTTCCCACAGGCAGGATAGCACAAACCATGGCCTTTGTTGAACCAGTTATGGATCACTGGTCAGTGCAAGTGGTTTACACCTACCCATTGAGCCTTGCGGAGCACTCACTCAGGGTTTGGAGTTGGTACCTGGATTAAAAATCACATGCCTCGACTGGGATCCGAACCCAGTACCAGCAGCTTGTTGACCGATGGCCTAACCACAATGCCACCGAGGCCGGTCAGATAATGAGAGAGGAAACCTGCTGTTACCACTTCATGGGCTACTCTTTTTGATTAGCAGCAAAGGATCTTTTATATGCACCATCCCACAGACAAGGTAGTACATACCACAGCCTTTGATATACCAGTCGTGGTGCTCCAGCTGGAACGAGAAATAGCCCAATGGGCCCACTGGCAGGGATCGATCCCATACAGACCATGCACTGAGCTACGCCCCGACCCTTACCTCTTATTAAGTGAAGAAATGGAAGGAACTTCCCAAAACCAGGAAACAACACATACCACAGCCTTTCAAATACAACCATGAGTCATGAATCACCAACTGGAACAGGAAATAAGGAAGTGAGACTGTAAACAGCACATACCACAGCCTTTCAAATACAACCATGAGTCATGAATCACCAACTGGAACAGGAAATAAGGAAGTGAGACTGTAAACAACACATACCACAGCCTTTCAAATACAACCATGAGTCATGAATCACCAACTGGAACAGGAAATAAGGAAGTGAGACTGTAAACAACACTGAAACAGGAAATACGGAAATGAGACTGTAAACAACACATACCACAGCCTTTCAAATACAACCATGAGTCATGAATCACCAACTGGAACAGGAAATAAGGAAGTGAGACTGTAAACAACACTGAAACAGGAAATACGGAAATGAGACTGTAAACAACACATACCACAGCCTTTCAAATACAACCATGAGTCATGAATCACCAACTGGAACAGGAAATAAGGAAGTGAGACTGTAAACAACACTGAAACAGGAAATACGGAAATGAGAGAAAACAACACATACCACAGCCTTTCAAATACAACCATGAGTCATGAATCACCAACTGGAACAGGAAATAAGGAAGTGAGACTGTAAACAACACTGAAACAGGAAATACGGAAATGAGACTGTAAACAACACATACCACAGTCTTTCAAATACAACCATGAGTCATGAATCACCAACTGGAACAGGAAATACGGAAATGAGACTGTAAACAGCACATACCACAGCCTTTCAAATACAACCATGAGTCATGAATCACCAACTGGAACAGGAAATACGGAAATGAGACTGTAAACAGCACATACCACAGCCTTTCAAATACAACCATGAGTCATGAATCACCAACTGGAACAGGAAATACGGAAATGAGACTGTAAACAGCACATACCACAGCCTTTCAAATACAACCATGAGTCATGAATCACCAACTGGAACAGGAAATACGGAAATGAGACTGTAAACAGCACATACCACAGCCTTTCAAATACAACCATGAGTCATGAATCACCAACTGGAACAGGAAATACGGAAATGAGACTGTAAACAGCACATACCACAGCCTTTCAAATACAACCATGAGTCATGAATCACCAACTGGAACAGGAAATACGGAAATGAGACTGTAAACAGCACATACCACAGCCTTTCAAATACAACCATGAGTCATGAATCACCAACTGGAACAGGAAATACGGAAATGAGACTGTACACACACATACCACAGCCTTTCAAATACAACCATGAGTCATGAATCACCAACTGGAACAGGAAATACGGAAATGAGACTGTAAACAGCACATACCACAGCCTTTCAAATACAACCATGAGTCATGAATCACCAACTGGAACAGGAAATACGGAAATGAGACTGTCCACCATGGGAATCAATCAAAGACTTATCATACCCTAGCATCAGAAAGACGTCATGCTTTGAACAAGCAGATGATCGTTAGTGTGCTGAGTATCAATAAACGATGATCGATTGGTATACAGAGAAATAAAATGTGTCTCATCGGCTAGTTACTCAGGAGCTTCGTTCTGACATCAGTCCACCCACAGAAAGCAAAGTGCTATTATATACTAAACAACTAAAGAAATGCAACTTGTTACTATTTTCTATACTAAACAAGTAAAGAAATGCAAGTTGTTATTATATATTGGACAACAAAAAAATGCCAATATTAATGTAGTTTTTTTTCTAAAGATAATTAAAATTATTTAGTTTAAATCCAATTAGGTTTTTGCGTCTTATTTAGCAAATTAATTATTATGGAAAAAAATGTTTCTTTTGTTGTTCACTGAACCCTCATTATGTATGGAAGTGAACAATGTTACAGACATTCAATCTCACATAGTTAAATGGGGTGGGAAGTAGCACAGTGATAAAGTGTTGGCCTGATGCGTGGTCACTCTAGGATCGATCCCCATCAGTGGACCCATTGGGATATTTATCATTTCAGCCAGATCACCATGACTGGTATATCAAACGACATGGTGTGTGATATCCTGCCTGTGGGATGGTGCCTATAAAATATCCCTATTTTCTCTAAGAGTAAAATGTAAAAATTACCAAATGTTTGACAACCAATAGCCTATGATTAACATATCAATGTCCTCTAGTAACATCATTAAACAAAACAGACTTTTAACTTTCACTTAACTGACATTCAATCCTACATTACATACTTATACAGACATTATTACGGTAAAAATAGTCTGAAATTACCAAATGTTTGACAACCAATAGCCTATGATTAACATATCAATGTCCTCTAGTAACATCATTAAACAAAACAGACTTTTAACTTTCACTTAACTGACATTCAATCCTACATTACATACTTATACAGACATTATTACGGTAAAAATAGTCTGAAATTGTATCCACATTACCAAGTGTTCCCTTATTACTTTCTCTCAGTATACAACAGTTTAAAAAATAACAGTGTTCTCTTTACTGTCTGCCAGGATTTGGTCCCGAGGGAGCTGGCTGGTTATTATTTCTACAATTTCCAATAGGCCCACGAGTGTTAATAACCAACACAGGACAATATTCCAATGTATAATAAAACTGAATAATTTAAACACCGGTAATATAGCATGGTATACTTTATGTCCATTATGCAATGGAAACCTGCATGTCAGGATATTAATACTGGTGGACAATTTAGTTAAGTGGAACTTGTCATAAATACAGTAATCGCATACAGGACAATGGTTAGCATACTGCACTGATACACAGTCCAACCTGTGTTAAGCAGCCACTAAATGAAGTATCAAAAAGTGACCTTTAAAGGCAGTAGTAATACAGGTCAGTTTGTACCATATTAGATTATTTGGGAAAATAAACATTTCGCCTCTTAACACAGGTGGCTGCTTAATAGAGGTGGACACCAGAGCAGGTTTGACTGTAAATGCATATTGTAGATGTACAATACTAGCGAAACACAATATATAATAGTACTGCCTTCGTGACCAATTTAAAATACTCATTTAGTGTCATATTATAAATGAATCCAACTTTTTCCTAAACTGATTTCGCGTAATGTTAATACAGGACAACACAGCCTGATAAAGCAAGTGGTGGTAGTATATACATGTACCTATAGTTGGTGGTGGTGGGGTAGGAGAGGTGACTTAAGAGTCTCATTAAGATCACTGAGGATATCTTATTTTTTTAAATAGCATACATCAGAACCCAAAGATATAATTAATTGTATGACATTTGTAATACAGACAGTGTCTAAAACAATTAAGCACTGTCTGTTATTTCTTTTAGATTTATAGGGGTATGAATATACACAAAACAATTTGTTAACTGTAATATACTAAATACAACTTGAATAAGGAAGGATGGAATGCTTTATTTAACAACACACTCAACAAATTTTAATTATAGCTATATGGTGTCAGACATACGGTTAAGGACTACACAGATAATGACAGTTGCTACCCACTGCTTCCACTCCATGGGCTACTCTTTCCGATTAGCAGCAAGTGATATTTTATATGCACAATTCCACCCATAGACATGATAGGACATACCACAGCCGTTGTTACACCAGTTTTGGAGCACTGTCTGGGGCGGGAAATAGCTCAATGGGCCTGCCGACTGGAGTTGATCCCAGACCGACCATGCATAATGCGAGTACTCTACGACTGGCCTACGTTCCACACACACACACACCCGTGTGAATGAGATATTTTAAATTTATAACCTATTACAATAAACCATGGCTGACTGGTCTCTATTTTGGGTGCTTGTAAACTCAGGGCTCACAATGTAACAAATTTTGGTTTAGCCGATTTTCAGATATATTATAGTATCTCACTGAAAATGATTAAAATGTGGTTAATTGAAGGAATAATATATCAGCCAAAGACTAAATCGTAAATGTTGTAGCCACTTTGTATAAAAATTATCAATTGGCTACTTCGGCAATGTACAGGGTGAGCCCTGGAACTCAACAAAAACCTGTATAATGTGGCAAGAATATACTGTAACAATACACGTGTACCTGCACACTTCACCTACAACAAAAGCCTGTATAATGTGGCAAGAATATACTGTAACAATACACGTGTACCTGCACACTTCACCTACAACAAAAACCTGTATAATGTGGTAAGAATATACTGTAACAATACACGTGTACCTGCACACTTCACCTACAACAAAAACCTGTATAATGTGGTAAGAATATACTGTAACAATACACGTGTACCTGCACACTTCACCTACAACAAAAACCTGTATAATGTGGTAAGAATATACTGTAACAATACACGTGTACCTGCACACTTCACCTACAACAAAAACCTGTATAATGTGGCAAGAATATACTGTAACAATACACGTGTACCTGCACACTTCACCTACAACAAAAACCTGTATAATGTGGCAAGAATATACTGTAACAATACACGTGTACCTGCACACTTCACCTACAACAAAAACCTGTATAATGTGGCAAGAATATACTGTAACAATACACGTGTACCTGCACACTTCACCTACAACAAAAACCTGTATAATGTGGCAAGAATATACTGTAACAATACACGTGTACCTGCACACTTCACCTACAACAAAAACCTGTATAATGTGGCAAGAATATACTGTAACAATACACGTGTACCTGCACACTTCACCTACAACAAAAACCTGTATAATGTGGCAAGAATATACTGTAACAATACACGTGTACCTGCACACTTCACCTACAACAAAAACCTGTATAATGTGGCAAGAATATACTGTAACAATACACGTGTACCTGCACACTTCACCTACAACAAAAACCTGTATAATGTGGCAAGAATATACTGTAACAATACACGTGTACCTGCACACTTCACCTACAACAAAAACCTGTATAATGTGGCAAGAATATACTGTAACAATACACGTGTACCTGCACACTTCACCTACAACAAAAACCTGTATAATGTGGCAAGAATATACTGTAACAATACACGTGTACCTGCACACTTCACCTACAACAAAAACCTGTATAATGTGGTAAGAATATACTGTAACAATACACGTGTACCTGCACACTTCACCTACAACAAAAACCTGTATAATGTGGTAAGAATATACTGTAACAATACACGTGTACCTGCACACTTCACCTACAACAAAAACCTGTATAATGTGGCAAGAATATACTGTAACAATACACGTGTACCTGCACACTTCACCTACAACAAAAACCTGTATAATGTGGCAAGAATATACTGTAACAATACACGTGTACCTGCACACTTCACCTACAACAAAAACCTGTATAATGTGGCAAGAATATACTGTAACAATACACGTGTACCTGCACACTTCACCTACAACAAAAACCTGTATAATGTGGCAAGAATATACTGTAACAATACACGTGTACCTGCACACTTCACCTACAACAAAAACCTGTATAATGTGGCAAGAATATACTGTAACAATACACGTGTACCTGCACACTTCACCTACAACAAAAGCCTGTATAATGTGGCAAGAATATACTGTAACAATACACGTGTACCTGCACACTTCACCTACAACAAAAGCCTGTATAATGTGGCAAGAATATACTGTAACAATACACGTGTACCTGCACACTTCACCTACAACAAAAGCCTGTATAATGTGGCAAGAATATACTGTAACAATACACGTGTACCTGCACACTTCACCTACAACAAAAGCCTGTATAATGTGGCAAGAATATACTGTAACAATACACGTGTACCTGCACACTTCACCTACAACAAAAGCCTGTATAATGTGGCAAGAATATACTGTAACAATACACGTGTACCTGCACACTTCACCTACAACAAAAACCTGTATAATGTGGCAAGAATATACTGTAACAATACACGTGTACCTGCACACTTCACCTACAACAAAAACCTGTATAATGTGGCAAGAATATACTGTAACAATACACGTGTACCTGCACACTTCACCTACAACAAAAACCTGTATAATGTGGCAAGAATATACTGTAACAATACACGTGTACCTGCACACTTCACCTACAACAAAAACCTGTATAATGTGGCAAGAATATACTGTAACAATACACGTGTACCTGCACACTTCACCTACAACAAAAACCTGTATAATGTGGCAAGAATATACTGTAACAATACACGTGTACCTGCACACTTCACCTACAACAAAAACCTGTATAATGTGGTAAGAATATACTGTAACAATACACGTGTACCTGCACACTTCACCTACAACAAAAACCTGTATAATGTGGTAAGAATATACTGTAACAATACACGTGTACCTGCACACTTCACCTACAACAAAAACCTGTATAATGTGGTAAGAATATACTGTAACAATACACGTGTACCTGCACACTTCACCTACAACAAAAGCCTGTATAATGTGGCAAGAATATACTGTAACAATACACGTGTACCTGCACACTTCACCTACAACAAAAACCTGTATAATGTGGCAAGAATATACTGTAACAATACACGTGTACCTGCACACTTCACCTACAACAAAAACCTGTATAATGTGGTAAGAATATACTGTAACAATACACGTGTACCTGCACACTTCACCTACAACAAAAACCTGTATAATGTGGTAAGAATATACTGTAACAATACACGTGTACCTGCACACTTCACCTACAACAAAAACCTGTATAATGTGGTAAGAATATACTGTAACAATACACGTGTACCTGCACACTTCACCTACAACAAAAACCTGTATAATGTGGTAAGAATATACTGTAACAATACTCATGTACCTGTACACACTTCACCTACAACAAAAACCTGCATAATGTGGTAAGAATATATTGCAGCAATACACATGTACCTGTACACACTTCACCTACCGGGTACTACAAAAACCTGCATAATGTGGTAAGAATATACTGCAGCAATACACATGAACCTGTACACACTTCACCTACTATAAAAACCTGCATAATGTGGTAAGAATATACTGCAGCAATACACATGAACCTGTACACACTTCACCTACAACAAAAACCTGCATAATGTGGCAAGAATATACTGCAGCAATACACATATACCTGTACACACTTCACCTACAACAAAAACCCGTATAATGTGGCAAGAATATACTGCAACAATACACATATACTTGTACACACTTCACCTACAACAAAAACTTGTATAATGTGGTAAGAATATACTGTAACAATACACATGTACCTGTACACACTTCATCTACTACATAAACCTGTATAATGTGGTAAGAGTATACTGTAACAATACACATGTACCTGTACACACTTCACCTACAACAATAATTTTGCAGAATTAAATGTTTTTGGTCACACAAAACCCCTAAGATATAATTAAGGGGATTCTATCCAGAGGGGATTTTGTCTGATGTGATTCTGTCCAGAGGGGATTTTGATTGATAGATTCTGACTGGAGGGGATTTTGTCTGATGGGATTCTGTCTGGAGGAGATTTGATCTAATGGGATTTCATCTGGCGGGGATTTTGTCTGAGGGAATTCCACCTTAAAGGTAGGGTCAACTCCAACAAGAGCCTTATGTGTTGGAAAGATGCATACCCGGACCACCAACACATACTGACACTTTAGCAAATGAAAAACGCGTAATTTTAGAGTTAATGAAAAACCATGATTATTCCTGCTAACTGAGGGCAGCCATTTTGTTTCGTTTTTGTGACGTCCGGTGGGATAGCTTGGGGCGAAGTGACGTCAGCTCCTGACCATCTCCTGTATGTACAGTGTAAACAAAAGCAGTAATTTTCGACAAGGCACTTCTCTTTGATCAACCTGACTTGTAAAACAGCATAAATGACGTAATAATATAATAAACTATTTAACTAAATATATTTCAAGTTGCATTAACGGAAAAAAATGGGGTTATAGTGTTTTTTCTCTGTTTAATAATCCAAAGGAAAAAATTTACACTATTACACCTATTGATATGCTACGTTGGAGCAAAAACGACAACCCACGATACCCAAGTGATAATTTTCTTTTCTTTGGGACTACGTAATTGGTCAGTTCTCTGTTTTTAGATGGAAAAAATCTACTTAATCAATAGTTTTACAGAACTATTTACAGTAATAAACCATGTCCATTACAATTTTAGGGGCGACAGGTAATATTCCACAATACCGGTATGTATTTTTGTGTCTAGACAGCGTCAATTAATCGGCTCGTCTGGTTACCAATCAAATACACACCTGCCAATCAGGAATCAAAGGTAGAAGCAACTAACAGCATAGACCAATTAACTAAGAAAACACTCCGTGTATCATTTCAGTACGTAGGTTAATGCATGGGCAAAACATTGTTAATTGTTTCGACTTGTTGTGTAGCCACTTTGACAATGGTATTTTATTTTGTATTGAAAAATAATATATATAGTGCTGGATATACTTACTGTTGGCTTACTGGGATGCGTATTATTACAGAACATTGCAATGTATGACTATTTATCATCCCGCAAAAACCAGGAAGATTGTGTTTCTCTAGTTCTAAGGCTCATTCCTGATGTGACGCGTTAAGTATTACGTAACCACCAGCTCGCCAGAGGGCGTACTCACTGAGATGGTACAAAATGGCTGCGCCCGTTATATATAATAGTCGTCACATTTAACCGTTTTATTAATTAACTATACGATTATACGTGTTGATATTAAGCAATAATGTGCATTATATATCGTTGAATATGCATACCAGGCCAAATGCGTTAATTGTCCTCTCCTTTAAGGGGATTTTGTCTTGATGTGATTCTGTCTGGAGGAGATTTTTATCTGAGGGAATTCCACCGGGGGGGGGGGGGGGGGGGGATTTAATCTGATGGGATTCTGTCAGGAAAGGATTAGATATGATGTGATGTGATTCCATCTGGAGATAATTTTATCTTAGAGAATTCCAGATGGAGGGGATTTTGTCAGAGAGGATTTTATCTGATGAGATTTCATCATGAAGGGACATTATCTTGAATTTGCTGACAGGATTGATAAACTGAAGAAAAAAATGTAAAGATGAGGAGAAAAAACTTTAAAAAGTGGATTTTACCGAACAAAAATATTCAAATTATTAAGCAGATAATAGCTAGCCTTTTTATAAATCAGATTAATTTTTACTTTACTGAAAGTGCACAGTACTTCATGCTGCCTACTTACATGTACACAATATACTGCGGATGATCATGAGTAACAAGTGAAAACTACCCTTTCTTGCGCTTGTGTGGCATGTCATAACAATTACCATATAAATGAATGATTAACCTGTACATGTATCGACATGTATGTGCAGTAATTTCCCATGGGATTGGAACGAAGCTATCACAAAATCAGTAGGATAATGTCAGCACTGTGGGGTTGTAATAATTTTCACAACTGTCACAATTGCATGCGAATCATCAGTGAAGAACTCATTCACCACTGGTGATATCAAACAAAAACAAATTAACTTCAATATAAATAATTTCCATGTGCATACAGTCAAGTAGGAAAAGTGTTCCCACGGGAGCTGGGAAGCTACATATATGCAGACAGCTGCTGAGTTGTTTTGAAAAATAACAGCACATTTGAGTGTCAATCATGAACACTGAGCATAATTCAACTATAAAAACTTAGTTTCAAGAATATTATTTATTACCGCCACATTTACGTTTTGGGATCAGCGAACAGGTGCGAGAGAAACTAGGAATATCGTACCTAAAACTGTGGTATTGTTTGTGTTATGTTCTAGTCCGCTTATAGTTATACATGTACCATAAGTTGACAACCGAAGTTAAGAAATGATATTAAATATGTTGATAAAAAGAATTGACTTAAATTATAAATAGGTAAAGATATAACATTATACGGTTATCATGCTAGCAATGGTCTAAGCCTGGAAATAAAAACAGACTATCTGTTTAACAACATCTCGGCGCCTTTTTAAATCATGACTATTTGGTATTAAACTGCACACACATTGGTTATTTCAAAACATGGTTGAGAGAAACAGAGAAAACCCGCTGCTGACACATGGATTACTCCCTGTGCTTATCTTATGGTTTGAAAATAGATGATGAGCAATGAACTGCTCTCCAGGAAAGAGCATTTGTGTGCAGTGTCAAATTCACAGTAATTTTGAGTAAATAAATTAGTAATATCAACATGTAACAAGGCAAGCAGTTTTTTTGCCCACACAGATATTGATTTGCACGAGCGCACGTAAGCGAGAACTATAATTGATCTGCACGAGCGCACGTAAGCGAGAACTATAATTGATTGCATCAAACCATAAGGGACGTAGCCCAGCGATAAAACGCTCGCCTGATGTGCGGTTGTCTAGGATCGATCTCCATCGGTGGGCCCACTGGACTATTTCTCGTTCCAGCCAGTGCACCACGACTGGTATATCGAAGGCCATGGTATATGCTATCCTATCTGTGGAAAGGTGCAAATAAAAGATCCCTTGCTACTAATGGAAAAATGTAGTGGGTTTCCTCTCTAAAGAGTTTACATCAAAATGACTAAATGTTTGACATCCAAAAGACAATGATTAATAAATGAATGTGCTCAAGTGGTGTTGTTAAACAAAACAAACTTTATCTTTAACAGACCATAAGGGCTGCACATTCTACTGATAAAGGAGCAAGGGGTCTTTTATATGTACAGGACATAGACAGGACAGCAGATACCACGTCTTTTGATGTGTAGTACGGGTCAGGGGGGAGGGGGTAAGAAAAAGAAAGAAAGGTTTTATTTAACAACGCACACAACGCACTCAACACACTTAATTTACAGTTATATGGTGTCAGACATATTGTTAAGGACCACACAGATATTGAGAAAGGAAACCTGCTGTCGCCACTTCATGGGCTATTCTTTTCAATTAGCAGCAAGGGATCTTTCATATGCACTGTCCCACAGACAGGGTAGTACATACCACAGTCTTTGATATGCCAGTCGTGGTGCATTGCCTGGAATGAGAAATAGCCCAATGGGCCCACCGATGGGGATTGATCCCAGACTGACCATGCATCGAGCGAGCACTTTACCACTGAGCTACGTCCTGCCCTGGGGGAGGGGGGGGGGGGGGGGTTACTGGTTGGAAAGGGAAAAAACCCAGTCCTTAGAAGGTGATCAATCTTGCCACCTAAAGTATTCATGACAGGCGAGCGCTCTACCACTGAGCTACATCCAGGCCCATCTAAAGCTATAATATGGCAGGAGAGATTATAACACAAGTTTTCAAACATGTACCTACGTATGTGTATTTCAGTTCACCGGCATTTCAATGACACACATGCAAGTCAATCATACATGCATGTAGATCTTCAGATTTAATTGCATTATTTGGTTAATTCAGTAATACAAAGCCATACATGTTACAATTAAGAAAATAATTAGTACATGTAGGTCTTCGTGCATTTTTCTGTGCTCACACAGCACATTCAATCAACGTTCATTACAACACCCACACAAGTACACATCATTAAAGGGACATTCCTGAGTTTGCTGCAATTTTAAAGATGTTATCGACTAACAGAGACTTTTTAACGATTTTAACTACATATCAAATATATTTTTCTGCATAAAATATTAGTGGCTGTATATTAAACGTGTTTCTGATTGTTCTAGTGTTTGTACTAGGTCAAACTTCACTTTATTTTATTTTTATTTTATTTTATTTTTTTTGTGTACGAAATTATTTGAAGACCAAATCCAGTTTTGGCTGCTTACAAATATTAAGATGACCAGAAATACATTGAATGTACAGACACTGATATTCTGAACAAGAAAATATATTTAATATGTAAGTTTAATCGAAGAAATATTTTATTAGTCAATAACATCTTAAAAAATTCTGCCAGAGGGTACAAAGAGTAAATTACGTTCCCTAAAATCTTGGATATCAATAAATATATATGCATAATTTGTAGATAGATGATAACCAGAAAACGTGTGTTTAAAATTTGTCAAAGTGCATGATGATGAGAATTCTATTAACATGCCCACATCTCACGAAAGGTTTAGGTGCGTCCATCTCTAGACCGTCTCTGGCATGGCCAGGGGTCTGACTTCAGAGAGAATAAAGTGCACGAAATACTGTATCTAATTACAAAACATTGCAAACGCATTCAACGGTTATATAACCACCTTGTAAAGACACTTACATGTATTGTCTGGTTTGATTTTATAACATGCCCTCAAATATTTTTCTGGCAGAAAGCCTAATAATTTAATTTTAACATTAGTAATCCATTCCACTCATCATTTATAAACCACAGGAGACAACACACATGGAAATCACCATCATTACGACATCCAGTGTTTCTGTTCAAATAACTGGAAATGATGGGAAACGGACAGCTGGCCATCATAGATTGTAATTTCAATGCCAACACTTCCACGTTCTTCACTTTTGTCATCAATACAGGGAGTGTGTACCTAGATTTCTTAGCATAATTATCTATGCTCCACATTGACCATCTAATGTGTTCATATACAACTTATATATATAAAAATCCCGATATAGTCTGAGTGCATCAAAATGGAATCAATGAATTGGCCTGTACATGTATAACTCAATTAATTTAAACACATTTCTTTCGTTCCACGACACCACTATACTGTCTAGCATATTGATTTATTAATCATCGGCTTCTGGGTATCAGAAACATTCGGTAATTTTTGACATGTACATGTAGTATTAGGCTGGATTGTTACACAAGTTCACTTTCTATGTGTCATAATTCACATTTCACGATTAATGTGTGAACAAGTCATTTTCAAAGTGCATGCTCCATGGCTGTTCACATGTCACCTTCATGGTATAGGTCACGCATGAATAAACAAATGAACATGCTTATTCTTTGTAACATACATAGGCAAAGTACAGGGCTTCTAGATTATGGTAGCCCCACTCCCATGGCTAGTGATATTCAATGTTGGGCTAGTAAATAACTACTATTGCCATGCCCAACGGCTAATGAATTATTTTTGGTCAAATGTTGCAGTTAAGTCTTATTTTGTAAATATGAATATGCTGCCCCCATCCCACCTCCCAATGTTAGTGTTTTTGAGCTCTATCTACCTCTTTAGGTGTTATATCCGATTATTACTATTATTTAGTAAAATTGTATTAACTTAAAGTAAAGTAGGGCTAGTAAATTTTTAATTGTGGCTAGTACATTTTTAAAATCACTGATCCCATGGCTAGTGGATTTTATGAAGATTCTAGAAGCCCTGAAGTAACAGAACATTTTAAAACACATATGCAGGGATCACTCATATTGGAAAGAATTTTTGGTTATAAAAAAAAAGGAAGGCTAATTTAAAAAAAATGTTACTAGCCAAAGACTAAATGTTGTAGCCACTTTGTATACAAATTAGCAAATGGCTAATTTGTCAATGGACAGGATGAGCCCTGCATGCATCTATACATACATGTATGTGAAAACTGGCTAATGCAAAATTCTTTCCAGTGCGAGCCATTCAGTAGTAGATCCAGGGGGTCCGGACCCCCAGCCCTTTTTGAAAACTGACCATAACCTTTAAAGGAAAATGTGATTATATTAACTGTTCTAAATGCTGTAAGGACCCCCCCCCCCCCTTTCAGAAATTCTGCATCTGCACCTGCCACGCATCATTCATCTTGACGTCACACTACAAAAGACTTGCTCGCATAAATTAATCCAACAAAATGAGAGTACATGTAAAATTAGGAATAAATATGAATTCTCCACTCTTCTTGATGGGTAAAAATAATAACATGTTATGCCCACAGGGCATTGGCTTTATTCTGTTGAGGATGACCAGGGAATTACACCACATCGCTAACTTGTTATTCTCTCTACATATCATGTCCTGATGTACACACGAGTACAATAAAGCATTATGAAGATCTCACTTATAGAACTATAATAGTGCTAACAAAAAGTTAGACCATTATAAAACTTATAACAGGTACAAGTAGTAGAGCTGGATGGTATACTATATATATATATACCGTTCGATATCGGTATAATGTCAATACCGATTTACTGTCCCGAGCAAATCTCAAAATACTGAAATTTCGGTATTGAAAAATGTTTCCTGCCATTTATGGTAGTAAACCACTAACAATAAACCTGACAAACGCAAAATGGATGAAAAGAAGAGTGGGTGGACATCGTTCATCCTCTGAATCGACAGAAAAACAGGTATATGTCCTTTGTGTCAACGGAAAGTATGAAATTAGTTGGTGAGCCTCAACTCGGTCATGCATTTAAAGCAGAATATACCGAAAATATGGCTCGATATCGGTAATGAATACTGTAACAATACTGAGGTACATCACACAAAAAATACTGATACAGATACCGAACCTGCAATTTCAATACCGCCCACCTCTAACAAGAATATGACTGGCATGTTGAGGGTGAGCAATCGTGAACAATTAGACTGGTACCATCGTCTTATATATGATATCAGGCTTTCTGCCAGAGGGTACGAAAGATAAAGGGCTAACTCTACATGAGTAGAACATTTCAAAAAATTATCTAATCAAATTTTTTTTTTTTTAGAAAAACCTAGCACTGGGTAATTTTCAAACAAAATATCAATTACTGCATGAAATGTTTTCACCAAATTAAAATACAATTTGCCAGTTGTTTTCAAAATTCACAACTGGCAAATTTGGCGAGTGGCAGAGCTAGCCATGGGTAAAATTACAAACTCTAAAAAATTTTTATTAATGGATACATTTTACAAATGTTTAGATTGATTATAAAGAAAGAACTGCTGTTTAAAATTTGTTTTGTTTTTATTACATAATGTATAAATTATTTTCTGTCGGAAAGCCTGCACATCACATTCATTTAATGTTAAGTGCAAAAACACCTAGTCCAGCAAGCAACCATGATCGCTCAGCTTTCTGCACATGCCTCAGTTCATGAATACATTTCTATGTGTAGATTTTCAAAATGCACTGGCTGCAAGTTACATCTGTTACAGAGTGATTTACAATATCAGGTGAACAATGAACGATGCATAGATCTCAGTACATTGACACGGTTCGATAAACATTATTTCATCAATGTATACATTGTAGAGACTGGATCAATAAAGGCTTTCTCCACCACTCTTTGTCACTTTCTGTTGGGCAGGAAAGAAAGAAAAGTCTTCTATAACAGTAACAATGCACTCAACACTTTTATATTTTATGGTTATTTGCCATCAGACAAATGGTTAAGGACTTCATCAGTGTTTCTGTCAGAAAGAGATTTTTGGGTATGGCACTATGGAATTGAATGCAACAACAGTCAACAGTAAGAGGGGCTTCTCTCAGAAAGTAAATGGGTTAAGTTTAGGGTTAGGGTTAAGAAAATCATACATTAATGATGAGAGTAATTAATTTTGTCAAAAGGTTACCTTTAAAAAAAAAAATCTTCAAAATTATCTGGGTATGGTGCCATACCCATTTTACCTTCTGGCAGAAACCCTGTTCATAGATTATGAGAGAGGAAACCCACTGCCAACACTCCATGGGCTAATCTTTTTCATTAATTAGCAACAAGCAAGGTTACTGACAGAATATACGAGGGGTAAAATTATGTACACTAAAATCTTGGAAATTAATGGAAACATTTTTGTAATTTTTAGAAAGATTATAGTAAGATAACTGCTGTTTAATATTTGTCAAAGAACATGAATTAAATGCAGTATCTAAAATACAAAGGTTTCAATTCCATAATGAATAGTTGGGACATTTACGATCTGTTTTGTTTTTATTATATACAAGCATTCTGAAAATACTGCTAAAGCAATACATATGTCCCCTTCCTGGCACACCAAATTTTTGTCTTTCCAAAATTCAAGAGATGTAACTGTAAACTTAACCTTGATCTGTAACAGTAAATGATAAAGCTAAACACAAAATGTCAACTTAATATCTTGAGGCATTGAGAAAAAATAGTTTGTAAAACCAAACTTTGGGGTCAGAAATAGGTAAATTGACAGGAAAGTCCAATTTGACCTCTAACAATACATGATAAAGCTATACGTGTTCACAATTTCAGCTCAATATCTCAAGACATTGTGAAAAAAACCTCTAGAAAACTATATGTGAGCAGACGGACAGACAGACGGTGATGAAACTTATAGTCCACTAACTTTCACTAAAAGTAAATAGTCCACTAACTTCCACTCAAAGTAAATAGTCCACTAACTTCCACACAAAGTAAATAGTCCACTAACTTCCACACAAAGTAAATAGTCCACTAACTTCCACTAAAAGTAAATAGTCCACTAACTTCCACTAAAATTTCAGTTCAATATACTGAGGCATTGAGAAAGAAAAAAATCCAGAATATTTTTTGTTCTTAGACTTATCTCTTATGTTCAAGGGACATAACTGTGTCAAAAATAGGTAAATCACCACGAAAGTCAAACTTGATCTGTAATGTTCAGTACATGATAAAGTTATATACAAACTAATTTTAAACCAGCAACAAATAAACATTTATAACCACAATTATCACCTATGACAATGTAAATCACAGCTACGTCAATTGCTGTCATTAAGTTGGAGTCCTGTCAATGGTCTCAGAATTAAGCATGTGCAGAGGGAGGGTTTTGGGGTCACACACCCCCACACTAAGGCAAATGTTTTTGGGTTTTTTTAAATTTATTGGTAAGCATCATTGGTAAGCATCATTGGTAGTGATGGACATTGCCAATATTTTTTTATTGGGATCTACAGGAACCAAGGGCTCGAAATGGCCTGTGACCAGGTCACTAAATGCAACCAATGTCCTGTTTAGGCGACTTAAATGTTACAAAATAATGGCGTTAGTTGCCCAAATGATATTATTTGGGCGATCTTCTTTAGAGCTATAAAATATGGGCCACTATTAATATTTGTATTGCATATATTTATTCTACATTAAAATCTTGTTCGTGGTTCATTGTTCGCTTACCTTAATTTGCCAACATCCATTATTATTTTTGGGGGTCACCATATTTTCGAGCCCTGGGAACCTCATTTGTGATACATACCACGATATATTGAGAAGACCAATTTTCAATTACTATTCATAATGTATGTGCTCTAATTTCATGTACATTTTGTATAGTTCAATAAAATGATACACCAGTCAATTAACATTCGTTCCAAACAAGTGAAGCTAAATAGCAATTTTTGTTGGAAAAAATAATATGTGTGACTAACACAGGTACAAAATATATAAGCACAATATACTGGTACAGGTATGCTAAAACAATATTGCAATATGTATTGGTCACAATTTATATTGCGGCATACCAGTTATTAGGGCCTCCACGAGTCCAAAATATTGGATTTGAGTACTTGAGGGTCAAACTCGACCCATACCAGAGTACCCGCCATTTACACCAGATGATAATGGGACTAATATAAGGAATAACGTAAACTAGCATTCTATTTCATCTTAATTCCAATGCTGAACATGGATCCAAAGCATGTCATTGTATTGCATTTCAGACACTCAACTTTTGTTTTTACTGCATGTTTCATAGCTCTATAATAATAATAATGTAACCGGTGTCAAGCATGTGGCAAAATTACATAAAAAATAGAATTAAATTAGAGTGCTCTTCCATGCACGGGTACTCGACACCTGTGAACAGTAACGAGTCATAGACTCGGCCCGGACCCAAGTACTCGAGTAGACCCTACCAATTATACTGCGCATCTTTAAACACTGGACCCCCGGGTCCCACTATATACTTTGCTTGCAAATCTAGACCCTCACAGGGCTCACACTGGTACCATGGTTTGTTTAACCTATTTTCTGATACAGGGCTTGAAATAGCAGCCTACGAAACGATAAAAGCAGTCTATTTTTAGACCTGGCAGGTGAAGTTAAAATTTACTTGCAAAAAATTACAGGTCATGTTTCTAAGAGAAAGAAATGTTTTATTTAATGATGCACTCAACACATTTTATTTACGGTTATATGGCGTCAGACATATAGCTAAGGACCACACAAATTTTGAGAGGAAACCTGCTGTCGCCACTATATGGACTACTCTTTCCGATTAGCAGCAAGGGATCTTTTATTTGCGCTTCCCACAGGCAGGATAGCACAAACCATGGCCTTTGTTGAACCAGTTATGGATCACTGGTCGGTGCAAGTGGTTTACACCTACCCATTGAGCCTCAGGGTTTGGAGTCAGTATCTGGATTTAAAATCCCATGCCTCGACTGAGATCCGAACCCAGTACCTACCAGCCTGTAGACTGATGGCCTAACCACTACGCTACCGAAGCCGGTGTTTCTAAGAGACACATGTATGGTATGTGTAACGATCATCTCATCTTCTATTTAGCTGAAGCTGAGCTCACGATTCTGTCATATTTCAATTTTATAATGCTCTACAATACATCTCAGAAGTTCTAATTTTTTTACACAGTAACACACTAACCTAAACCCTCCACACACTGTCTTGTTTCCAGCAGGCCATGTAAAGTAATTTCTTGAAAATTATTAAAATGTGGTTAATTTAAGAAATGATTGACGTATGCATTCATAGTTATCAAATAAAAACATTTCAATGGCAATTTGACACTGAAAGCTGTCCAGCGTTCAGAAAACAAAAAATGTTTTCGGCCGTTGTCGGGTGCTTTTGTAACACAAAAATCAATCGGACAACCTCGCATGTTTTCCTAAAACCGGCTGGGTGAGGTGGTCCGACCGACTCATACGTTGATTGGATTTCACTTGCAAGGTTCATTCATCTAACGATTACCACATTACAATTGTCTGTACCTGAAAGATAATTACCAACAGGTGCTAAATAAACAACACGATAAGCGTTAAAGGGTCGACGAAAATATTAGATGTAAATTATTTTTTATATTTCTTCGGATAGACGTAGCCGTTCGAGCTAAATATGTTTAATTTTACAGTTCGGACCAATAAACTAGTTCGAGAGAAAGCTTCTGTTCGACCCTTGGGGTATTCGACCAATCAGCACCAAAATAAAGGGGTTTAATAGAGAGAAAAATTGGGACTTTGTTCTTGGTTCGAGAATACCGGTAGTTTCGACAGTTGGGCGTTGGAGCCAATGAGATTCTACTGTGTATATATATATATATATATATGTGTGTGTGTGTGTGTGGTGTGTGTGTGTCCCCACCCCCACCCACGTGTTGGCACCTTCCTACACCTTGATGTAGCCACTTTGTATAAAAATTAGCAATCGGCGAGCCCTGCCTTCCCATGCTAAAAATTCCTTTACACACAACTAGGTCTGTATGCTACATCGTGTCCGTTCAATACCGATTTACCACTAGACTATCAGACACTACTACTAGCTGGAAATTATAATATTTAACCGTAATCGTAGGCCTAATTAAATTTACAGGACAATCCATCATCGAACCTTTTACGTTCGACTGGATCATTCGCTGTAGTGTGTGTTTACATCCACGTTACGCCACTGGTACTATTTTAGTATTTACGGTAGTTTACTAAACAACGTTACCAATCGTCTTTGTAAATAGATTGTAAATGCACAAACTGATACCTCCATGATGAAAGCGTTCTTGCCCATCCAGTTGGAAATGATCAAACATCACATTGCTCCTGTCAGTAACATCCCTAACATCAGTCGAATTTACTCCATCTGATCTCTCCTGTCATCAGTTTTACTGCGCCATCTAGCGGGAATTCATCAACAGCAGCAGTAGCAGGAAGATGGTGAGGCCTTGTTAGGGATTTGGTAATGTGATGGGGGAAATTTTTACAAAAAACAACTAACTTTTTTCTTTTTTTTAAAATTATTATTATTATTATTATTTTATTATTATTTACTTTACTTTACTTTATTCTGCTTCAGATATGTCTGCGAAAAAAGGGATTTCAAGCTGAAAGGTATGGTGATGGGGTAGAGATTTTGTGAGCAGGTGCCTTTTCATCTCTGCGTTCATTAGGCCTACACAGATAACATATATGTTATGAAATATCGGTAAAAAATACTCACCAATGTTTTAAAGTCTGCTTCTGATGCGTTTCCAACTAATAAATTAATTATATATTCCGATTTGAAATTATTCCAGTTCTCAGCCATGCCAGATGAACAGTTCTAACCAAGCGTTCATAGGGGCTAGATGATCTAAAGGTGTATTTTGTGTAGCATATGTAGGCCTATATATATATATAATTATAATATGTATATATATGCTTTTTTAAATATTTGTATGTTGGATTCTTAGTAACTGTTTTAGAGGTTTTATTTATTAATTCTTTGAATACACACGTAGTGAATATAATATATCCGAAATGAAAATAAACATATTATCACCAAGGGGTCGTAAGTGGTACGTGACAACCACACCAACACTAAAAAATACACCGAGGTAGAGCCCCTCAACCCCACCCCCACCAACCATGACTGGGGGATTGAACATTTTCATTCAGGACATAGATCGATTTTACGTTTAAAATATCAGTGCAAAAGCCGACCCGTCCCTCCCCACCCCCCACCCCCACGACTCCCAATAAAGTGACTATGTACACCCCAATACTAATATTAATATAAGTTTGTTAATTTTAACGTCACTACTAGAGCACATTGATTTATTAATCATTGGTTATTGGGTGTCAAATATTTGATAATTTTGACATACAGTCTTAGAGAGGAAATCCGCTGTGTTTCCATTAGTAGAAAGGGATCTTTTATATACCATGCCATTTGATTAACCAGTCGTGATGTACCGACAGGAACAAGAAATAGCCCAATGGGCCTACCGGCGGGGATCGATCCCAGACTGACCACGCAGCAAGAGAGCGCTTTACTCAGTCGGTTGAGTGCTCGCTTGAGGTGCTTGCGTCGCACGATCGAACCACCTCAGTGGGTCCATTCAACTTATTTTTTTTTTTTTCTTATTTCAACCTGTGCACCACATCTGGTCAAAGGCCGTGATATGTGTTTTTCTGGCTGTGGGAAAGTGCATATAAAAAAACCCTTGCTGCATTAGGAAAATGTAGCGGGTTTCCTCTGATGACTACGTGTCAGAATTACCAAATGTTTGACACCCAATAGCCGATGATTAATTAATCAATGTGTTCTAGTGGTGTCGTTAAACAAAACAAACTTCTTCTTCTTCATCTGTCCTAATTAAGTCAGGCGTCGTGATTAGGCCATCGGTCTACAGGCTGGTAGGTAGTGGGTTCGGATCCCAGTCGAGGCATCGGATTTTTAATCCAGATACCGACTCCAAACACTGAGTGAGTGCTCCGCAAGGCTCAATGGGTAGGTGTAAACCAATTACAGCGACAAGTGATTAATAACTGGTTCAATAAAGGCCATGGTTTGTGCTATCCTGCCTGTGGGAAGCGCAAATAAAAGATCCCTTGCTGCTAATCGGAAAGAGTAGCCCATGTAGTGGCGACAGCGGGTTTCCTCTCAAAATCTGTGTGGTCCTTAACCATATGTCTGACGCCATATAACCGTAAATAAAATGTGTTGAGTGCGTCGTTAAATAAAACATTTCTTTCTTTAATTAAGTCAGGTCACTAGCAATGCCAGAGATCGGATCTGGAACAGGAGTGCTTGAAACCACTGTGGTATAGGGGCACGAAAATAGACTTTCGTGTCCAGCATTTCTTTTTCGTTTTTCGTTTTTTCCCCCTTTAAAAAAATAAAAATAAAAATGATATACAGTATTTTGATAATGACGCCAGGCTGCTCATAAAGAGCGAATCGTTATAGTCTGTGCGTGGTTTTCAGAGTGCTATGGATGTAATATGAACGGGTGACGCAGGGCAACATTAGCAATCAGAACTTGACAGCAATAGCAATCAAAACTTACATACGCATTTAATCTCCCACGCTGTCGTCACAAATGGTAGGGATGGTAAATAGTTTATGGACACATTCAGTATAATTTCGTAACATTACGTCTGTGCATCCAGGACGGTTTAGAACTATCACGTATTCTGTCATTTTGAAAGAGTCCATAACAGTGTTTTATTCCCTATTTTTTATCCTACAAAAATACATTGCATAACGAAATTCACATATGGCTACTAGGGTCTCCACGAGTAGGCTACTGTAGTACTAGGGGCACGGGCCAAGTCTAGTAAGACTCGAGTCCGTTCACAGGACTCAAGTACCCGTGCAAGGAAGAGCACTCTCATTTATTTTTATTTTTATTTTATTTACGTCATTTTGCCATATGTTTGCCGTCGGGCCATGAGAAATGGAGGGAAAACAAACGTCGAGTGTGTGGAATGCAGTACAATGGCATGATTTGGCATCCATGTTCAGCGCTGGAATTAAGATGCATAATGCTGTTTTACTTTAGTTCTTAATCTCGTCATCATCTAGTGTAAGTGTCGGGTACTCGAGTCTGGGTCGAGTTTGACCCTCGAGTATTCGAGTCCAATATTTTGGACTCGTGGAGCTGGGGCGGATCCAGCTTTTCTGATGGGGGGGGGGGTCAAGACAAAAAGGACACCATAACATTATGAAAAGGCACTATTGAAAAATTACACACGGTTCACATGGACCATAATATAATAGTGCTACAACAGGGACGCTGTATTCTACAGCGTTCTATACATTGACAGAATAAATAAATTTGTAAAAAACCTAAAAATCCTAAATAAAAGGGGCACTTCTCAAATTTGAGGGGGGGTCCGGACACCTTGGACCCCCCCCCCCCCTCTAGATCCGCCCCAGTGGAGGCTCTAATGGGTACCTAACTCAAGGGGGCCAATATTAGGGGAACATCAATCTGTTTTATGTTAGGTTATAATAATTCATTAAACTCTCGCAATCTTTTAAGAGAGTAGAGTGTTGTGAATTAGGCCCCTGGGTTTTAACAACAAAATATTCCTAAATAAATAATGTATTGGTGTTCAATACAGATTAATTATAGGTGTGAATTGTTTGACTATAGTTTTTTTTCTCTCCAGATGGTGTAGAAGTGGTTAAAGTCATCGGACTTAAGTCTGGTAGGTACTGGGTACATCTCCCGGTAGATAGCTGACAGCGTGCTTGAACGTCAGTTGAATATAAGCACAAAAATAAGTATAGATGAATTAATGAATGATAGGATATAATAATGTACAATAATGTACATGGTTTCTCACAACAAAATATTTAATATAGACTAATTATGTGTGAATTTAGATGGCATGTCCCATAACTACAGTAAAAGTTTTTCTCACCCGTTGAAATTGTTTGACACCATATTCATTTCTTCTGATTCGAAATTTACCTACGGCTCTATATTGAATCTAAGAAGATTTTATTTTCTTGGGTGTCCAGCCATGTTGGTATCAGGATTCACCTCATGTCAATGTTGGTTAACCTTACACTGGTATTAACCAATATGGGCCTAATTTACAAAACCTGTTTATATCTTACAAGCATGTAACTACATACATTTACAATGCTTTTAAACACCTGTTTATGTCTTACACGCGTGTGACTACATACATTTACAATGCTTTTAAACACCTCTTTATGACTTACACGCGTGTGACTACATACATTTACAATGCTTTTAAACACCTGTTTATGTCTTACTCGCGTGTGACTACATACTTTTACAATGCTTTTAAACACCTGTTTATGTCTTACACGCGTGTGACTACATACATTTACAATGCTTTTAAACACCTGTTTATGTCTTACACGCGTGTGACTACATACATTTACAATGCTTTTAAACACCTGTTTATGTCTTACACACGTGTAACTACATACATTTACAATGCTTTTAAGCACCTGTTTATGTCTTACGCACGTGTAACTACATACATTTACAATGCTTTTAAACTCCTGTTTATGACTTACACGCGTGTAACTACATACATTTACAATGCTTTTAAACTCCTGTTTATGACTTACACGCGTGTAACTACATACATTTACAATGATTTTAAATACCTGTTTATATCTTACACGCGTGTAACTACGTACATTTACAATAATTTTAAACACCTGCGGTTAAGAAAAACAGGCTTCGTAAATTCGGCCCTATATCTTTTTAACAAGCTTATTCTGTCAAGCCAGTCTCCAGGGAGAGTGGCAGTCCTCTTCTGTGCGCAGCAGGAGGCTTAACCGCCTTAAGGATGAGATAGTCTTACGTCGTGCTTGCATCAGTCACATGTATACTTTACACATTCGTTTATTCCGAATACGAACCCTGCACTCCATTGCGATCACTGTCAGTGTACACAGACGGTGTGCCACATATTGGTGGAATGAAATCGAGGAAAGACATATTTGGTACGTGAAATGTACTGGAATTATTTCGATTGCATCCCGAACATGTGTTGGTTAGAAATACTCAATTTTATTCAAAATTTGTGAAATTTGTAACTGTTTGTACTGTGTGTTAATTTAACTTTGAACTTTTTTATGATGATCATCAAATTCATATATTTACCTTTGTTTGACATATTATGTATAGTATATTAAATCTTGACTGGTGATCCTTTTATTTAGAATATATATGTTCACAAATGCATCCAACAACACATTCATTCATTCATCCATTCATCCATCCATTCATCCATCCATCCATCCATCCATCCATCCATCCATCATCATTCATTCATTCATTCATTCATTCATTCATCCATCCATCCATCCATCAATTAATTCATTCATTCATTCATTCATTCATTCATTCATTCAATCAATCAATCATTTTCATTTATTCATTCATTCATCCATCCATCCATCCATTCATTCATTCATTCATTCATTCATTCATCCATTCATTCATTAATTCATCCATCCATCCATTCATTCATTCATTCATCCATCCATTCATCCATTCATCCATTCATCCATTCATTCATTCATCCATCCATCCATCCATCCATTCATTCATTCATTCAATCAATCATTTATTCATTCATTCATCCATTCATCCATCCATTCATTCATTCAATCAATCAATCAATCAATCATTCATTCATTCATTCATTTATTCATTCATTCATTCATTCATTCATTCATTCATTCATTCATTCATCCATCCATCCATCCATCTATTTATTAATCCATCCATCCATACAGTCAGTCAGTTCTTTATTAAGTCGTTCATCCACTGGTGTCTTCATTAGTTCAATCATTCACTCATTTCGTCGGTCGACCAATCACTCATTCGTTCCACTAATATTGCAGTCACGTTTTCCATTAAATTTAACTTTCGATATTTGCCCATGTACTAAATGTTGTTGGCGGACGGCTCTTGAAGTGGATCCATGAAACCCAACTGCATGCATACCCAAGACGTACACACGATGTTTACAAGTGGATTGGGGACAAGTTAATTACCGTTTGATTATGATCTATTACCGTCTTATTGCCGCTATTAGAGACCATAAAAACGAACGGTCGATAACAGATCATTTCAATATTTGCTTTCCATTTGAAAAGGACTCATAGTGCAGGAATCAAATTAAACTAGCACTGAATAGGGCATAGAGGACACTAGGAAACCACTACACGTGGAAGTGAATGGGCATTAATTAACGGATGAATGGACAATGAATGGATGAATGGATGATGCAGTGTTTAATGACACTGATGTAAAAACAAAAAAACGCAACTAAACATCGATTGAAATTACTAATTACAAATAAATAAATAAACAAGCAAATAAATAAATAAATAACGAACGAACGAACGAACGAGCGAGCGAGCGAGCGAGCGAACGAACGAACCAAAACGCTTATTGGAACCAGCCTAATACAGGTTTCGCTATTCAATGTTTCAATTTAAAAAAAACCCCACAACAAACAAACCTGCTAAAACAGTTAAATAAGCATTAAATATAAAATAGCAAATGTGTTTTGTCACTCTTCACTAGATCTGGTAACACCAGATTAGGAAACAGTTTAACAGAAAGGTAACAAACCTAAAGTCGGTCATATACTTCACAGCTGAGCCATGTTTGAAAGTGTTCATGTTCAAAGTTCAGTTTGTTTGCATTGTGCAATTTGTTGAAAAATAAAGAATAATAAATACCGTAGCTTCAACTTTTAGTGTTTATATACATGTATATATATATATATATATATATATATATATATATATATATATATGTGTGTGTGTGTGTGTGTGTGTATGTATGTGTATGTGTATATGTATATGTGTGTATGTATGTTATGTATGTAAGTATGTGTGTGTGTGTGTATATATATATATATATATATATATATATACGTTTTTAGCAGCAATGTATTTGGAAACTGCTGTGGTAGCCTTCCAGAAATCCTACAGCAGTGCACCATTGTGGAGAATCCACTGGAGATATATTAAATTCAGGACATAATGGAAAAGCTATACTGATGGAGGAAAAGTGAGACTAAATTTAATTCATTACTAAGTAGTCATATCTGTATAAAACACAGATATGTAGTGTGGGACTGAATGTCGGGACTGTGGGATCGACTACCTGCCAGGATCATGATTATCTTCCTTATACTGTGGATGAGGCTTTTGGTTACATACATTATTTCCTGTTACTTATTTCTTTACATCAGTATATTACGGACAGCACTGGACTAGCGCTTGCCCCGAGAGAAATCCTTTGCGGACTATATATAGGATCAAACTACATAACGCAACCGAAGAGATTAGGCCCTTTGTAAGGGCCCTATGGGCAACCTAGGGAGACACCTCATCATCCGCAGGTCTAAACTACGAGCTACTCTCGGCCTACTAATTTCCAAACCTATACGTAGCTCCCTACCTTTTATTTTTAGAACGACCATCAAAATTGCGCCAAACTTCCTTCATCAAAATGCGCACTCATTTCCCTTTGACTTAATCCTACGGGACATTCCAAATTACATAGCACCATACCACCCCCTGCCTGTTACCAACTACGGTTGGACTGCTGGTGCTCCCTTGCACCTGCCAGTGCAGGCGGTCCCTCCTTCACCTATTCCAGCCCTTTCTTGTCCTGGACGGAGGAACCGGCTGAGGCCGGTACTTGTGCCCAGGACAGGCGTGCGCTACAACAGCTTGCTCTGAATGTGCACGTCAAACCATTTTCCATTCCATAACGCAACCATGAATCACAGACGACATTCAAAAGGAATTATTTTTAACAGAAGAAAAACCTATTAATTTAAATTTGCATTTCTACGAGTGATTTACATATACATTCGTAATAAAACAGATACCACACAAATTCAAGCGTTCTAGACACGTGATGTCCAGGGCTGGCTTGGTGAATTCCCAGAATCCCTGCTCCCCGAACTCACTGTTTTCAGCCATTGTAAGACTTGACAGAGTTATGGATGTTGCCGCCAAGACTTTTTATGTATCACATCAAACACTGTTGATTCTAGCCATCGGCCATAACCGAAATTCGCCCAATTTCAATAAGACATCTTAGAATGGATGAAAGCTGTTACTTTGTCCCTGGAACCCAGTCGTGTTTATAAGATCGCTAATAATATTGGTTTTCTTATTTCCAATCCATTTTGTGAGGTGGAAAACAAGCAATAAAACGTCTGTGTTGAAACCACGGGCGGATATCGACGATTGCTCAGTACATATTATAAGGTGTTTGCGGTGCCTGGTAATTATAATTTACATGTTATTTCCATTACGGCCATGTGATAAATGCCTCCTCGTGAACACCAGTCTACGAATGATATATTTACGTTAAGAGGTTGAAGCACCAGAACACGTGAAGACGTCGTTATTAACCATTCGTGATCTATTGAATATACATATACATAAGCAAAGTGATGGGCGATTCTAGCTCAGGGGTGACGTATTGCCCGACATATGACATCTAAGAATTGTTTTCTACAATAAACAAAACCTTAATCAGAGATAGTGACAGCTGCTGTACGTTTAGACACGAAACAGTTCAATCGTTTGTCAGAGCGATGGTAAACAACTTCCACTATTTTTAGATTGCTGATTAGGTCATGCTAATAAAACATTAATCTGTTTGTTCTTTACCAATGATACAAGGTCATTAAAGTGATGTGTTTGTTGTTATTTAACGAATATTTCTATTACAGGAAACTTAATTCTGCAGACCACGAAAGAGATATATAAAAGGTAAAATTGAAAACAGGTAGAACTATTCACGAGCCAAATTATTTCAATCTATTGACTACAATGCCCAATACGGTTATTCGATTACCCGATGCTTCATCCTGTCTTGCGATCCACACAAATCAATGGTTATCATACTACTGTTTTCAAAAGGTTCTTTCAGATGTATTCATGATGTTAAAGTAATAATTAAATAGACTGTCCTCGACTCCTAAGGTTGCCGCCATTGAAAGATGTTTCTAACAAATAGAATCTTTCAACGACTAAAATCACATACAAAATATAGGTTCTTGTTTAGAATATCAGGCTGTGTGTATTCATTGTGTTTCTGGCCGTCCTAATATTTGTAAGTAGTCCAAACTGGATTTGGTACCCCAACAATTTCGTACGTACCAAAAATTATATTGGGAATTAAAATGTAATTTGATCTAATAGAAACAGTAGGACGACAAGAAACACGTAATATACAGTCAATATGATAATTTTTACATATAGTCTTAGGAAATTCGCTACATTTTTTTCGATTAGTAGCAAGGGATCTTTTATATGCACTATCCCACAGACCAGGATATCACATACCACGGCCTTTGATATACCAGTCGTGGTTCACTGGCTGTGATGAGATATAGCCTAATGGGTCCACCGACGGAGATCGATCCTACACCGACAACGCATCAGGCGAGTGCGTTACCACTGGGCTACGCCCTGCCCCGATCCATGGCAATAACTAATTGTTTAAACTAGTTTTAAGGAAAACATTTCTTTTCTTTCTTATATTCATTATTTTTATCCTTGAGGATTTTCGGACTAGCTAAGCTACTAATACCCTGCCGTCTCCGCCCCATTTCGACAGTCGTTAAGTACATGTACTGTAAATGTACTTTAAATGTTCTTCTTTGTAAACGAGGGGCGGTATCTGAGTCGGTAGGTAAAGCATTGGCCTCAGGTGATTTAGTCGTAGGATTAAACGCCTTCGGTGGAGATTTTCTTTCCATACTAGTACCACACGAATGAAGTGGTATGTGCTGTACTGCTTAAACAAATCCAAGATCTGTTGCTGTTAATTGAGAAAAAGATGACTAATCAATGTACTGTATAATGGTGTTAGTTATAATAAACAACATACAGAAAGCGAATATATATATATATATATGTGTGTGTGTGTGTGTACATGCATGCATACATACATATATATCAATACATACATACATACATACATACATAGATATTCATACATCAATACATACTAGCCAGTGCCAGGTTTGCCCACTGTTTCATGCACGTAAGCGGAATCGACCGCGTAGATTGTAGGCCCTATGCATATGGCTGAGTTACACAGCATTCTTTTTAATGATGTCTCGATGGATCAGAACGTATCGTGGCAAGCCTGCAGGTTGCGGACGATTCGGAGCCACATGTTTGAGTCCCAGCTACGGCATGAGACAATCTGTGAGGCCAGACATTATTTAATTATCCCCTGCGCCAGTGCGTTAATATCTATGTATGTAATAGTCAAACCCGACATACACACAAAATATATATATATATATGGGCCATGTTTACAAGACACTGATTAGTAGTATCTTTTTGTGTTCACTATATATTAAAGGGACAGACCCTAGTTTTTTAATACTACAGCATATTTTTACTATTAAAGCCGTTTATGATCACTGAAATAAAACATTACTTATATTTTATTCTTTAGATTATCCATTTCCGTAGAACCTAAGTGTTTCTGGTCATCCTGGTGTTTCTAATAGCAAAAAATAAATAAATCATTTTTCATATTTTTAAAAACGCACGTGCGTCTGAGAAGTAGCGGTTATTGATTCGAGTTGTAGTCTATTTTTAAGGATATTTCCCAGTTTTAACGCCACAGACTCTTGTTTCACTGTATTGTAACTTTATCCAAATGAGTTACAGGTTTGTAAATTAATTAAACTTAGTGTCCACACGGGCTAAACCTAGGGTTTGCACCTTTAAAAAAAGCAAACTTTAACTTATTATAAATATGTCTTATATTAATAGCCAACCGCGTCTGTTAATCGTCTGCTTCTTCTGGGGGAATCTGTCTGATATTTGTATATAAAACATCATCTATTAGATGCACTATTTATATACTCAACTTATCAAATCACATCATCACATTTAGAACCTATCTCTCATGCTCTATTTATATTACTTGGAAGTGTAAACAGGGTCTTCAGGGGCGCATACAGCACTTTCTAAAACGGGTTTCAAAATTAGAAAAAGATCAAGTTCGAGTCAGCTGAAGGCAAGTGAGATGAGCTAAACGGCGCGAGATCTGCAGTGGGGTGGTGTGGTGTAGTGGGGTGTCGAAGGCATGTTCTGCATATACTTTTGAAATAAGAATGGTTGGAGACCCTTCCCTGATCTGAATCTGTCGATGATGTCAGTTCTGTGAATTAAAAAAAAAAGAGAGAAAAAAAGTCTTGATTTCAAATAGGGTATTTATTGCTGACATTAATCAACTTTCATTTAAAAAATGTGTCTGTATCAGCTGGTTTTATGTACAACTGGCGCTGATCTATTTGATCATGCTGGAGCAATATTGTTAGAATTGACCTAATTTCTTTTTAGCAAATGGAAATTGTCAAACACAAATGTGCAGCACAACGGTAGAGGTTTGGCAAAGCCGCTACACTAAGTGAGGAGTGGCGATATCGGAATTTCAAAAGCTGTGGGGTTTAGCGGTATCAATGGACCGGAAATAATAAGGTCTCTTCAGTGAGTCCGGATGATGAGACCAACGGAAGTCGTAGACCGATTCGTTCATTGGCCGCGCGCGTTGTGTGCACTTTTCCACTGATGAAACAACATAAACCACTGACTTTGAGGTTTCAATGTACCAAATCAATTCATATGGCCGATAAAGTTAACGTTTACTAATAAAACTCATATAGGCCTAAAGAGCTGATCAACACACCCAGGCAGTACACCAATAAGAAGTGTGGTACCTCACATTTAATATACCTGAAAGAAAATAGAGGGTCACATAACCATTTAAGAGAATTTTTAACAAAGGTTTTTATTAGCAAGCCTAATTTATTTGCTGAAAATAGTAGTTACATTTTTGGGGGTACCCTGCACTGTTTCTACCCTCTTGTGTATACTGCATAACAACAATTAAAGGGACATTCCCGAGTTTGCTGCATTGTAAGAGGTTTCCGACTAATAAAATATTTCTACGATTAAACTTACATATTAAATATATTTTATTGTTTCGAATATCAGTATCTGTATATTAAATGTGTTTCTGGGCGTCTTAATATTTGTAAGAAGCCCAAAGTGGATTTTGTCTTCAAATAATTTCGTACGTACGAAAAAATATCTTTTAGGAAATAAAATGAAAATTAACCTAGTACAAATATTAGAACGATCAGAAACACGTTTAATATACAGCGACTAATATTTTAAACAAGACAATATGTTTAATATGTAAGTTTAATCGTAGAAACATTTTATTAGTCAATAACATCTTAACAAATTGCAGCAAACTCAGGAATGTCCCTTTAATATACCGAATGAAAGTGTACTCATTTTTTTGGCACAGATAATAAATGTCACATATTACAAGAAACATAATTTTGTACTGCATGTGAATGTGAATGCATAAGTAGAAAGTTTGTTATATATATTATATAATTTTGCATTTATTTCTTTTATAAACATCATGTTAATAGTCATTCGCGCAATACCACTAATGTAACCGAATTATGTGTCGATACTAGTTGTATACTATCACTATATCTCTGTATATATGTATATAATGTGTGCTCAAGGGCCATTAGGCATAATGCGAATAAAGTTTTTTTATATATATATACTGAACAAAATAAGAAACTTCCGCTAACTTTGCTTGAACATAACTTGATGAAAACAAACCGGGGGAATAATTGTTATATATGCGTTTAAAGAGTGTTCCATGATGCATCGTTTGGTGCAAAAATCATGGCCATAGGTTAACAGAAACTGGGAGAAATTTTGACCAAGTGTGGTAGGTGTTAAAAATAAAAACACCCACTTAATAACTGGTATGACCACCTCTTGAATTGACCACTGCAGTGCATCGCAGGCGCATAGAATTGACTAAAGTGTTGATTTCTGCCTGTGGAATATTGTTCCATTCCTGAATGAGCGCTTGACGAAGTTCGTTGACGTTAGCGGGTGGGTTGGGACGACGCCTCAATCGTCTGTCCAGACTATCCCAGGCATGCTCGATGGGGTTGAGATCAGGACTTTTAGTGGGCCAGTCATCAATGAAATCAATGTTATTTGTCCTAAGAAAATTTACAGTGTCTCTAGCTGTATGAGAGGTGGCATTATCATGCTGAAAAATCGAGATGTTGGCGTTGTTATGGAACAGAGGAATGACATGATGAGCGAGAATGTCATCGCGGTAACGTTGAGCATTTAAATTGTCATCAATGACGACTAGTGGTGAACGATAACCATGGGCAATGGCTGCCCAGACGATGACAGAACCCCCACCCCCCGAAACGATCTCGTTCAAGAACACAACAGTCAGCATAGCGTTCATTTCTCCAACGGTAGACGCGCACCCTGCCATCACCACGTTGTAAAGAAAATCGGGATTCATCCGAAAAAAGAACGGTATTCCAGCGTCGCCGTATCCAACGAGTATGTACATGTGCCCAATTAAGACGATTTAGACGATGACGTTGCGTTAAAACGCATCCGACGTAAGGACGTCGTGCATGTAAACCGTTCTCCCGCAGACGATTACGAACAGTTTGCCCACTGATTCGGTTATTGTGAAGCCCAGGTGTGTTAGCAGCAGTAGCAGTGGCAGTTTGGAATCGATTGCGCAAATGCGTGTTCATGATATAGCGGTCTTGACCACATGTTGTAACACGCGGACGTCCACGAGGTGGCAAGTCGTTGGTGCGGAGATTTCGTATCGCTCGACTAGAACTCCCAACATGCCTTGCAACGTATTCTGTCGACATGCCAGCATCAAGCATGCCAATCGCCCGTTCGCGTAAATTATTGGGTATTCTTGGCATACTAAAAATGCTACAATGTAAAAAACGTTAATGTTTTTACAAATTTTGAAGCGTTTTCGTTCACTTGACAACAATGTCACTAAGACAAGTAAAACAAATTGACCGAATACTACACGGGACATGTCGAACCATGCATGCATGTGCAAATTGAATTTCACGTTGTCGATGATTAACAGTGCAAAAATAATCGATAAAGTTCATGAATCCTGATAATACAGCTCAAGGCTAATACTACGTATATAATTTCATTACACAATGAATTCTTTAACACAACAAATACTATATGTACAAATCGAAAGTTTCTTTTTTTGTTCAGTAATATATGTAAAAATACTACTATTAATTTGAGCCGCATCAATTTTTACTCCGTAAATTTTTGACGGTGAACCTCGAACTTTGACACGGAACGTTCTTTTTAGGTACAATGCAACCTATAAGTGATAGTCAGTCTTGGAGAACTAATTAGAATGGATGTGTGGAGTGTGAATCCCATTACCCATCATATGTGGGCGTGTTAGGCTGTCCCAAGACTCGCGATACCCTAATAGCGATTACAACTCTAAACTAGAAAACCGTTACCGCAATCAACAATTGTACCTCTGCACAAACCAGAGTCAAAGGAAGTTTTTACATAGCGTTAACAGTTATCACGAAGCACTGTTGTGCTTTGTCTGTAGTTGGACGGTAACTACCCATGCTATTTGACCTTTTTTTCAAAATATAGTAATCAGGTTTAACAGGGTTATTGTGATACTTTGTCTAGAGTCAGAGCGGAAACTCGCAGTTGCAACATAAAAAAGGTATCTTTTCTATGCACTTCTTCTTAGACAGGTCAGCATATACGACCGCATTTGATGTAAAAACATAACTCGATGATCTACCAGTATCCCAAAAGCTTAAATATTAACAATATATATGATACTTGTGGTTTTAGAGATTCAAGTTTTCCAGTCCACATGTATATATATTATAAAGAAAAAGTCAGAAGCCTCCTTTAAAAGTCATATATCCCTCTTTAATTTAAATTTTCGCCTGTTCAGGCTTCATCAGCGAAATCTGTCGACAAAAATAAAAAACGCACATAAAACCACTAGCAAAAACCGAGTTAAAGCTGTAACCAAAATAATAAATAATATACTTAAGTCTATATAAGAATAGGACCTACAAATAAAATAACGTAAGATAAAAGCTCGGCTAAACAACTGCAGAACTAACTACTGGTCAAAGATTAAAAGTATGGTAAGACTAAACCTACCATATGATTGCAGTATGGTTTGACTTCGTTTAGCTTAGTTTTAAAGTAAGTTTCTTTTAATGATTTAAGATTATTTTATTAAATTTTATTAAATATATATTATTATTAGCTGAGCTAGCTTAGTAATTATTTTTATCTAAAGTTACGTTATATTTATGTTTATATTTTTTATATATATTGTTTTTTTTTTTTTTTTTTACACATATACTCAAGTAACTTTTCGTCTTTATTACTTGTAAATTATCCGTGTAAATTCCTTTTATGTATTCAGATTGTTTTTGCTATTGGTTTATCTATTTATACATCCATTCCTTCATTATTATTTTGTTATTTTGTTCTTTGTTTCATTCATTCATTTATTTATCCTGAATTATTATTTTATTCCCCCTACCCACACTTCTTTTTACTCAGTCAGGAGGCTTCTGACATTTTCTTTATAAAATATGTTATCTCAAGCCCCCTTGTTACTTTAGAGGGGAGGTGCCAGCAACACACAAGGATTTTCTATCGTATATATACATAAATATATATATATATATATATATTCACTAATAACTCAGTGGATTGAAAACAGAAGGGGGGGGGGGGGGGTAATAACAATAATGACAGATTAGCATGATATGCACTATGTAGTTAAAATGGCCAGTCGTAGACTATTGATTTACTGTGTATTTCTCTAACACAGCTGCTTACATAGCAAACACTATCGAGGGATAATACAATACGCGACATGTTTGTTATGTTGGAGGAGCCCTGCTGTTTATACGGAGATTCCAGCCATAAACAGTATCGGCTACAAATCTCTTCTTCTAATAAAGGTTCAGAGAAGTTATCATACGCAAAGTGCAATGAAGTCAAACGATACTTAATATATTTCCAGGGCCGTACCCAGTCTAACATAAGTGGGGTAGCAGTACAAAAAAAAAAGAGTCAGTGCACAATAATGGAGGCTATTCTCCAAAAACTAAAAAAGGCCCTTTTGAACATTTATGTGACACTGGTACTAAATGTTACTGCCACCACCCCCACCCCCTCCTAAAAATTGTTTTAGTCTTCATTTCATTTTTATTGAATAGTCCATGTACCTTTGGTCCCCTTCTTAAAATACTTTCTGTTTCCCTTGTTAACCATTTAGAATAAGTATCTGTCTGTCTGTCTGCCTGTCTGTCTGTCTGTGTCTCTCTCTCTCTCTCTCTCTCTCTCTCTCTCTCTCTCTCTCTCTCTCTCTCTCTCTCTCTCTCTCTCTCTCTCTCTCTCTCTCACACACACACACACAAACACAGAGAGAGAGACACACACACATACACACACACAAACACACACACACACACACACACACACACACACACACACACACACACACACACACACACACACACAAAACCCACACATAATAACGAATGAATGAATGAATGAATGAATGTTTAACGACACCCAGCACGAAAAATACATCGGCTATTGGGTGTCAAACTACGGTAATGCAAACAAATAAAGTGATGATCAACATCAATATAAAAATTCAAGATTTAAAGAAAAACAGTGTAAAGAACTGTGCAAAAATACAAATATCACAGATAGATACTGACTTTTACTCAAAATTTCAATTTGTGCTGTATTGGCCATTCTCAAAGAGAATGTTACACCCCTGCACCACGGTGAGGTTACAGCACGCGCAGGGGCCACACATAATAACATGATATTCTTTTATATATATTACATGCAACTTGGTGTTTAATTTAAAAATATTTTTTAATTCAGATTCGTTTATCGTATCAAAACATTTCACTGTAATAGACTACTTTGTTGGCAAAAACTCGCATGTTAAATCGTAAAAGTAAAGACGGAAAACAAGAAAACAGAAAGGAATATAAAAACCGAACGAAAAAACAACCCGGTTTAAATGAATTTAGGAAAGTCCTTAAAGCACCGCACAACCAATTTGTCATAATATTCGATGCCAATGTTTGGCCCGAGGTATCACTTACAGAAAAAAAAACTATGCCTTGGATCTTGCATGTCAGTGAAAATAAAGTAATTCTTCTTCTCTGTATGACATGTAATCATATTTTGATGGGGAAAACTCGCGAAGTGCCAGAGGGGAAAATCTATAAATTCTTCAACGAAGTTGTATCGGTGTAAAATATATATTGACAGCATGATGTATTAAAACCGACGATCCCGGTCCGGGGGAAAGACTCGCATGTCACGTGATGTTTATTTTAGGATGTCAGCGACAAATTACAGCGATAGTCTCGATTAATCTGAGTTTCCTTGCGCCGTGTATCTTGGTACAAATTCTCCGACAGCTCTTTGGCTCAGAATACTTCTGTAATGACGTATTCTCTTTATCGAGACTTTTCGGTTGTCGGACCAAATATTTATCGAGTTCTGATTGCTAATCGATCAATTCGTTTTGTCTTCGTTGTCTGTGTAGCCTATAGTCAAATCCATTAGGATTACAATTAAATTTTTTTTTAAAATTAATTAATAATAATAATTAGAAATAAAATAAAGTAAAATTTTAAAATATATATTTTACTAAGACTAAAATTTGTATTCATAACTTATACACATTATACCCACTGTCCTGGTCAGACATCCCAGATATCTGAGGCGTGTGTGTGCCCAGGACAGCGTGCTTGAACCTTAATTGGATATAAGCACGGAAATAAGTTTAAATTAATACACATTATGCGCGTCCTTTAGATACATGGTGTAATTCAAGGTACTGTGTGTGTTGGTTAAAGTTTGTTTTGTTTAACAACACCACTAGAGCACATTGATTTATTAATCATCGGCTATTAGACATTAAACATTTGTTAACTGTGACATAGTTTTAGAGGAAATCCTCTACATTTTTCCATTAGTAGCAAGGGGTATTTTTATGCACCATCCCACAGACAGGATAGCACATGCCACGGCCTTTGCTTTACCAGTCGTGATGCATTGGTTGGAACGAGAAATAGCCCAATGAACCCACCGACGGGGATCGATCCTAGACCGACCGCGTATCAAGCGAGCGCTATACCATTAAAAGGCCGTATCTCTGCACAATGCAGAGTCGGATGATCATTTGGCAAATTAGTAGTTGATTCCATAAATCTTTATCTAGTGCCTCGTCTATAACAGGACAGCCACTCCCGAGATCATTTACTGCACAATACATTATTCCGCCACAAAGAGGACTGCCACTTCAAGACTAGTTTACTAAACCAAAAGTAGCACAGGACAGAGCTAATTGGAATATATATAGCTGTGATGATATGTCAAAACAGTAAGTAATGCTATCACATGTTGGCGAAAGGTGAGCATATCCTGCTCCACCGGTAGAACCCGCCATGAGTACAGCCACCACAGCTGTCAAGTCACTTCATCTAAAACATGAGTACAGCCACCACGGCTGTCAAGTCACTTCATCTAAAACATGAGTACTGCCACCACAGCTGTCAAGTCACTTCATCTAAAACATGAGTACAGCCACCACAGCTGTCAAGTCACTTCATCTAAAACATGAGTACAGCCACCACAGCTGTCAAGTCACTTCATCTAAAACATGAGTACTGCCACCACAGCATCTAAAACATGAGTACAGCCACCACAGCTGTCAAGTCACTTCATCTAAAACATGAGTACAGCCACCACAGCTGTCAAGTCACTTCATCTAAAACATGAGTACTGCCACCACAGCTGTCAAGTCACTTCATCTAAAACATGAGTACAGCCACCACAGCTGTCAAGTCACTTCATCTAAAACATGAGTACTGCCACCACAGCTGTCAAGTCACTTCATCTAAAACATGAGTACAGCCACCACAGCTGTCAAGTCACTTCATCTAAAACATGAGTACTGCCACCACAGCTGTCAAGTCACTTCATCTAAAACATGAGTACAGCCACCACAGCTGTCAAGTCACTTTATCTAAAACGATTTTTAGAAAATGTCTTTCATCAAAGAGATAAAAATGTATGCACCAGTATAAAATATGGAATAGCATCAGCCCTTTTGATGGTCGTGGACCGAGTCAGACGTAAGAGTGAGAGAAAGGTTGATGAATACGTAGAGGTACCAACTTCCCTTCCTTTCCTCACTGATCTAAAAAAAACCTCATTCTGGGTTGGAACCAGTACTGGATTCATGGGAGTATGTTGTCGAGTGACTTTGTCCAAATATCTTTTGAGCACTTCCTGTACAGAGAGAATTAACGAATGACTGTTTAACGACACTTCATCACAAAAAAGAAAAAGAAGTTTGTTTTGTTTAACGACACCAGTAGAGCATCGGCTGTTGGATGTCAATCATTTGGTGGTTGTGATATATAGCCCAATGTTTTGACATATAGCCCAGAAAATAGCCCAATGGGCCCACCGACGGGGATAGATCCCAGACCGACCTCGCATCAAGCGAGCGCTTTATCATCGAGTTACGTTCTGCCCACCGCATCACGAAATATGCATTGGTTATTGGTTGTCCAACAATGAATGAATGAATAAATGAATGAATAACGACACCCCAGCACAAAAATACACATCGGCTACTGGGTGTCAGAAAAGGTAAGTACATGGATAAATTAAACGTAAATGCATAAACGAAGGCCTGTACAGAGAGAGAGAGAGAGAGAGAGAGAGAGAGAGAGAGAGAGAGAGAGAGAGAGAGAGAGAGAGAGAGAGAAGGAGAGAGAGAGAGAGAGAGAGAGAGAGAGAGAGAGAGAGAGAGAGAGAGAGAGGAGAGCGCGAGAGAGAGAGAGACAGACATAGAGAGAGACAGAGAGAGAGAGAGAGAGAGAGAGAGAGAGAGATGAGAGAGAGAGGAGCGAGAGAGAGACCGCTAGAAGGACAGAGATAGATAGAGAGAGAGATAGAGAGAGAGAGAGAGAGAGAGAGGGAGGGAGAGAGACCACACACACACACAGAGAGGGAGAGCGAGAGCGAGAGCGAGAGCGAGAGAGAGAGAGAGAGAGAGAGAGAGAGAGAGACACACACACACACAGAGAGAGAGAGAGAGAGAGAGAGAGAGAGAGAGAGAGAGAGAGAGAGAGAGAAGAGAGAGAGAGAGAGAGAGAGAGAGACACACACACAGAGAGAGAGAGAGAGAGAGAGAGAGAGAGAGAGAGAGAGAGAGAGAGAGAGACAGAGAGAGACAGAGAGAGAGAGAGAGAGAGAGAGAGACAGACAGACGTAACCTAGTTCAGTCGGTAAAGTGATCGCCTGGGGCACATACGTCGTTAGATCCATTATCTGGTTGTTTTCCACGCTTCCAACCATTGTCCCACGACTAGTATATCAAAGACCGTGGTATGTTCTGCTCTGTTTGTTGGAAAAATATATTAAAGATCCCTTGTTGCTCATGAACAAAAATGTAGGATTTGTTTCTCTGAAGACTGTCAGAATTACTAAATGTTTGACCTCCAATTGATCCATGGTGTTGTTGAACAACACAACATTTAACTTTTTCTACAGTGATCCAAGTTCGGATTGGGTTAAAAACGTAAAACTACCGATCTCAAACCTGATGCAGAGACGGATGCAACGTAACGGGCGCAACGGGCGCAACGGGCGCAACGGGCGCAACATTTGAAATTTCCTGTTCTGGACGGAGGAGCCGGCGAAAGTTGACACCTGCGCCCATAACAGGCGTGCGCTACAACAGCTTGTTCTGAATGTGCATGTAAAATCCTCTGATGTGATTTGTCTGAAATCCTCAAAAACCACCCATCCCACCAAAATACTACATCTTCCAAACTACAAATAAATAATGTAAGTCCATGGGGTGCGCACCCCAGGCTCTTTCTGAACTGAACTTTGAACTGAACTTTATTTACACTCTGGCCGTAATTCAACGACATATGAGGTACATTGTAAAAATATAATTAAATAAATAAATAAATGACAAGATGGCACATTCGTCATAATAATGTACATCAGATAAAACAAGTGTATATCTATGGATTCATACTTGCATTTGAAGACATACATTGCATATACAAATAAAATGAAATTATAAAATACAGATTTCAGCCTTGGGACTTAAGAATATGCATAATTTGTTTACAGAAAACGGCTAGCTTTCTGAGAACACCAGTTTTGTTACTGTCAAATAGCATTCTAAATTTATAAACATTTGGTCTAGACTGGCAACACTTTGGCAGAAGTCTGGTTCTTTCATCTTTAAAAAAAGGACAACACATTATATAATGAAATTCATCACCAATTTCGTTATTTGTACATAGAAAGCATGTTCTATTTGTTAAAGTTATTTTTTTCCATCTGCCTTTTTCAATGGGAAGATAATGATTTGAGAGTCGAAAATGTAATAGTGGTAACCAATATTTTTTTCTCTAAATTGGTTAAATATGTCTCGAACACAATATTTGATTTAAACAGTCTGTAACTAGATGCTTTAGATGAATTAACAATTTCATTGTTCCATGTTTGTAAGAACTGATTCTGTAATCTTAAAAGAATTCTTAGTTTTAATAGATTTACATCTGGTAGCTGGTAACACTGTGCAGTCCATACATTGCTATATCCAACGTCATCCAAAACAGATTTGATAAAATTTAACCATTTATGATTACATATTCCATTTTTATAATCATTCAGCAATAATTCATATATCAAGAATGATAACTTTGTGTGTTTTCCAGTTATTAGTTTAAACCAAAAAGTGATCATTCTTAATTTGACATCAAGGGAGACTGGGTAACGCCCCAGTTCTCCATATAACATATTCACAGGCGTTGACTTCTTAACTAACAACAGAAACTTCATGAATTTATTTTGTAACGTTTCTAAATAAGACAAGTTTTCAAAACCCCAAATCTCGCAACCATATAACAAAATAGGTTATACCATACAATCAAACAATTTCAAAAGGACTTGTACTTGTCCCTGGACCCTCTCTTGCGATGGCATCACTACATGATGATCGAGGCCTGTGGCAGTCTAATCCTAGTAGGTCTAAACGTTCCAGGGTCAGAGTTCACGTGGACTATAATAGAGCATCCTCTACTGTCATCCTCGAGACAATGATTCAGATTAGTCTGGTCGCGTGAAACCCGTGGGGATAATAGGAAATGTCAGAAATAGCTATAATATCAATAAATACGCCCAGGATCATATTCAAGATTCAATTATTGCAAATCTTTTTCCGAAACGCTATACAAGAAGAGATCACGTACGCGTGTCCATTAGAAACATTTACCAGATTTTCCATTTCTTATAGATCAGTATTCTATTTGTAATCAGTCTAAATTTCCAAGATGAGGTGGGTGGGGTGGTTAATTATCGGGGGCACTTACCACTGTTGACCAAACCTCATTACTAATAGGATAGAACAACTGATTTTAAATGCCCCTAAATTAATCTCTGAGCATCTAACAAGGAGGGAAGCACGCCTCCTGACCACTATTAAGGTAGTTTACGGTCTTCCTTGCTAGCATCAATCGTTACTTGCAGGTATGCACCGACCCTCCAATTCCAAAAATTACTGCATCTTAATAAAGGAGAACCAACTGAAAGGTCTTTCAAAGTGTGAGATATGATTTTCAGACTATCATGGAGCAAGAAAACCAATGTTGGCAATGTTTCAAATTACTGAAATGTCCGCCATTTTGAATTTCAAAATGTCCGCTATGTCAGATATATGTTAACCCTACTGTTCTCTTAATCTGGCCTGAAAACAATGATTAGAAGTAGGTGGAATTCGCCGATTTGTACATTTGAAGTTAATGTCTCCAAGAGGGATCAGTGAACTAACAACACAACTGCCCGCTACCTAGGGCAATGGGGTAGTTAGGAGAATCAGACACTTAGTGTTGTATATGCACATAGTTTACATCACAGAGGACTATAAAGTATTGTTCATACCGCACATTAGGTGATTAAAACAATACATTATTCATTCTCTGGAACGCAATAAAATTATAGCAGAAACTATGTCGGCCCGTTATTTCCCATGAGTAAATATATCACCATAAAAATGTGGGATACAATGAAATAATTAATAGCTTCATTACATATGGTAGACGTTGCAGTTTATATATTGTATCGAAAATCACATTTTCGCTATTAGAATTTAGCTCGGAACAAATGTCTTGTCATCCGGTTTACTCGTTTAAAGTGGTATAATAGTGGGTCCTGAAAATATAAAGTTAATGTTATACCTGTAATTTTACACACACAAACACACGCACTCAACACATTTTGTTTACGGTTATATTGGCGTCAGACATATGGTTAAGGACCACACAGATTTTGAGAGGAAACCCGCTGTCGCCACTACATGGGCTACTCTTCCGATTAGCAGCAAGGGATCTTTTATTTGCGCTTCCCACAGGCAGGATAGCACAAACCATGGCCTTTGTTGAACCAGTTATGGATCACTGGTCGGTGCAAGTGGTTTACACCTACCCATTGAGCCTTGCGGAGCACTCACTCAGGGTTTGGAGTCGGTATCTGGATTGAAAATCCCATGCCTCGACTGGGATCCGAACCCAGTACCTACCAGCCTGTAGACCGATGGCCTGCCACGACGCCACCGAGGCAGGTAAATAATGACAACTGGCCTCAGATTACAGTTATCTTCCCATTTGGTTGTCCAAAATCCGGAAGTTTCACCGCGCAAGTAGTCTGCTGTTTGACTGTGATTATTTCATGGCAGACAGCTATGAAGTGGCAACTGTTTGACTGAAGTGACAGGGGATAGCATGTAGTTTGTAAACATGTGTAACTTGCTGACATTGAAGACTTGTTTGTGGTAATTCTGGCCCATGCAAAAGTAGTGCTTTTTGTGTAAAATGGGTGTACTCCGGTCTGGTTTAGAGGGTGTGTCTGTTTAAACCAATATGCTGGGAGAAAGAGCTGGACAACAGGGGTTGTCCTTTTCAGGGTATGTGTCCCCCATGCAGGCAAAGGTACATACAAAACCTCACGGGCCTGCTGATATTAATAAAAATGTTATAGCCACTAAGGCTATATAGAAACATATAGCGAAATTAATTGTGGTCTGAGGCCAACTAATGCTAACTGATGGCAACTTATAACAGTGGCAAAGGGATTACCGAGAAGATTGGGCAAAGTCAGTAACATGCGTAAAGCTAGCTCAGTGGGTAGAACACTTGCCTGAGGTGCATGGGTCGTAGGATCGAACCCTCTCAGTGGACCCATTCTCTGATTGGCGTATTCTCCGTCCCAACCAATGCTCCATAACTGATATATCACAGTTCATGGTATGTGCTGTCCTGTCTGTGGGAAAGTGCATATACAAGATCTCATGCTGCTAATGGAAAAAATATAGTGGGTTTCCTCTCCAAGACTATATGTCAGAATTACCACATGTTTGACATCCGATAGCCGATGCCTAATAAATTGACGTGCTCTAGTGGTGTCGTTAAACAAAACAAACTTCGACATGTTCGACATTAATGAACTCAAAATGTTTTAATTTCTAGTAACATGATATGTGTCAAGAAGCAGTGTTTTAATGAACATATTGTACACCATGGACATAAATACTGTCACTCCTCACACTTAAAGTTAAATCATCGGACTTCAGGCTAGTAGTGGACGGGACACAGCCCAGTGGTAAAGCGCTCGCTCGATGCGCAGTCGGTCTGGGATCGATCCCCGTCGGTGGGCCCATTTGGGCTATTTTTCATTCTAGCCAGTGCACCACGACTGGTATGTCAAAGGCCGTGGTATGTACTACCCTCTCTGTGGGATGGTGCATATAAAAGAACCCTTGCTGCAAATCGAAAAGAGTAGCCCATGAAGTGGCGACAGCGGGTTTCTCTCTTAACATCTGTCTTGTCCTTAACCATATGTCTGACGTATATAACCGTAAATAAAATGTGTTGAGTGCGTCGTTAAATAAAACATTTCTTTCTTTTTAGGGTAGTAGATACTGGGTTCGCATCCTGGTATCGGCTCCGACCCAGATTTTTAACGGCTCAGTGGATAAGTATAAGTATAAAGTTAAAGTTTATTTTTAGAGCACACTGGATGTCAAACAGTCGGTAAATTTGTCTTCAGAGAAAACCTGCCTCGTTTGTCATTAGCAGTAAGGGATCTTTTAATTTATATGCACTTTCCCACAAACAGGACAGCACATACCACAGCCTTTAATATACCAATCGTGGGGCACTGGCTGGGACGGAGAGGGGACCAACGTTTCTCTCACCATCCAGATTGCAGAGGTATATATGTAACAGATAAATATCAACCTCCACAGAGTGGATTCGAACCACGCACTCTCAGTATGAAAGTTAAGTGTTCTACCAACTGAGTTAATAGGGAAATTCCCACTAGCTACTGCCAGTAGGAGCACTTTATGCCAACACTACTACATATACCTAGAACAGCGTGTTTAAACCTTAATTAGATAAGCAGAAAAAATAAATTAAAATGAAATTTAAAAACAAAAATGGAATCGCACCTAGTATTTATGTTGTAAACTAAAAGTTCGTGACGTAACATTAATGTAAATATGCGCCATGTCTCCAAACATTATGGCACTTTGATTCCAGACAGATATTGATTACTGGTGATAGCGTAATTCAACCAGTTCGTGTCCAACCTGTAAGAGATTTAATGCACCACTCCCAATGTCATTTGTACAAACAAATCACATTCTAAACTCTATTTACTCTTTACGCAATAGGGAACTGAGAGAAGGTCTGCCAACAATGTTTGGTAACAAGCGCAAGGAAATTTGAGAGAGAGAGAGAGAGAGAGAGAGAGAGAGAGAGAGAGAGAGAGAGAGAGAGAGAGAGAGAGAGAGAGAGAGAGAGAGAGAGAGAGAGACAGAGAGACAGAGAGAGAGAGAGACAGACAGACAGACAGACACTGAGAGAGAGAGAGAGAGAGAGAGAGAGAGAGAGAGAGAGAGAGAGAGAGAGAGAGAGAGAGAGAGACAGACAGACAGACAGACAGACAGACATACAGAGAGAGAGAGAGCGAGAGAGACACATACAGAGAGAGAGAGAGAGAGAGAGAGAGAGAGAGAGAGAGAGAGAGAGAGAGAGACAGACAGACAGACAGACACATGAGAAAGAGACAGAGAGAGAGAGAGAGAGAGAGAGAGAGAGAGAGAGAGAGAGAGAGAGAGAGAGAGAGAGAGAGAGAGAGACACACACACAGACAGACATACAGAGAGAGAGAGAGAGAGCGAGAGAGACACACAGAGAGAGAGAGAGAGAGAGAGAGAGAGAGAGAGAGAGAGAGAGAGAGAGAGAGAGAGAGAGGGGGGGAGGAAGGTCTTTGATAACAGGCTCGGGTGAAGCCGTTACTGGAATTTGTCCTGATTATTATCTTAGATGTTTACAGTAATTTTTCAACGCTAGCTATCTGAATACAAACATACAGTTAATTATATACGTTAGGGAGAGAGACACACAGAAAAGAGAGAGCTATACAGTGAGAAAGAGACATATATATATAATATATATATATATATATATATATATATATATATATATATATATATATATATTATAATATATATCAGGGTTGAAATTTAACATGAAAACCATGGTCACCAGCAGGGCCAGTTGAAGAAAAATCTTACTGGCCCTTCTCAAATTCAACAAGCCCTCTAATTTAACTGCACAGCCAAAATTAAAACTAGAATGTTCTTTGTTGATTAATAACCATGTACTCACCGTATATAGTCCGTTTGCTTCAAAAGGAAACCGGTGAATTGGTATGTAAGTTCATAATGACTAAAGTTAAAATTCATATAAAAACATATTCAAGTTTTAAACCCATATCAACTCAAATAAAAAAAACTGAAAAAAGAAATCCAGTATAAATAAAAATGTTTCTTTACAAATTACCATTAAATTATATAGATTAAATCTCATTTTCACACAGGGGTGAATACAAAATGCTAGAATACCCAAGGTATGCAACTTGACTTGCATTGTCTCTGAAGTAAAAAAAAAAAAGAAGCGGTACAAAGAGAATAAAGGTAGAACTGCGCGTGCTGTACAATATAAACTGGATGGCAGTCCTCTATACGGCGATACAATAAGGATGAAATAAATTTTGTGGCGATGCAAGAGGTGGTAAAATCTCCAATAAAGGATTTCCTCGGGAGTGGCTGACCTATAGACGAAGCACATACACGTGTGCATTTAATTTGGATATTGTAAATGCTACAGTAGTTGGCTAATAAATCTGTAAGAAAACCCCCAACATTTTACCAAAATATATGATGTACTTAGTTATTATATTACAAATCATAAAAAAACGTACTTATTGTTTATTACAGTAATATTTTGACGGTTATGTCATCATGTAAGTCTTGGTGTCATTTTAGATCTGGTCTGTTCTTATTTCATGGAAATCGTTTAAACGTAAAACAATACCGCCAACGACCTTTGGAATAAGCCTTGTAGTAATGGGAAATTTCATTATTATTTTTATATGCGCGCATGCGCCCATGTTAGTTAGAGTTAAACCTACAAAATAGATTTTGATTTTGTCCCAGAATAATGTAAGTTATAATTAAATATGATTCCTTTTTACCATAACATTGAATAACAATTGTAAAATAGTAGCTCTACTAGATAATTATGGCGTATCCAGTCCATTCCAATAAGCCTACGAATTCCAGATTTTAAAAATACATGCAAGTCTGCAATTCGTTTTGAGCTCTATTTTTAGAAAGACCCGGCCAAAAGACACAGAAGCCGAGTCTGGCGCTGTCAAAATATTCTGTGTTTGATACGTTTTTAAACAACGAGTTGTAAGATATATGGTATCTAACAGACACGAATGTATTATTCTATTTTTTACATATCCTCAAAAACCAGGGTTTAAGCAAAATTAAACATCTTTTTCGACTAAAAGTTATTTATAGCCTTTGCACATGATTGTCCGGTTAACTATATATCATATGTTACCTAACACTGTTCTAGTGTATAAAATTGAATTCTTTGACCCCCAAAACATATTTAAACATCGAAATCATTTTCATACGACAAGCAGAAGCCATCTAGGATTTAGGCACCTGGTGGATTTAACCCAGGCTTTTGAAAGGGTTAACACCGCTACTTTTATTCAGAAGGCTTTGAAGATATGAAAAAAGCCTTGAAACCTTTGTCACCGTAAATGAGTCACGCAGCTATTACTATTACGTTTTTTTCAATATTATAAACCATTTTAAAAGTAAACTGTACGAAAGTGTAAATTATACCGCCAGTAGACAAGCTATGTTGCATCATATATATCCGCAGAATCAACTTGACAAAGTGACACGTATCACCTGTTTAATAGTAATATTTGTAAGGGTTTTGTTTTCTTACACGTCCACACGAACGTACACACACACACACACACACACACACACACATATATACAGATACGCGCGCGCACTCACACACACACACAACACAGACGTACACATACACACACACACACACACACACACACACATATATATATATATATATATATATATATATATATATATACAGATACGCGCGCGCACTCACACACACACAACACAGACGTACACACACATACACGCACGCACATTTACACACACGCACGCACACACGCATGTTGTCTAATCTGTGTACCGTGTACAAGAAATGAAATGATTCACAAATGGAATCAAACTCTTGATCTAATTTCATAAATCTTGAACGAAGGAAGACATTCAACTTTTTTTCTTCTTATTTACGGTTATAAGGACCACACAGATAAAAAGAGAGGAAACCCAATGCTGCTATGACATGGGCTACTCTTTTCGATTAGCAGCAAGGGACTTTTTATATATGCATTATCCCACAAACAGGACAGTACATACCACGGCCTCTGTTACACTAGTTGTTGAGCAATCTAATTAAAAATTAGCTTCACTATTACATGTGGATCTAACAGCAGCCCGTTGGAGCTCATGTCCAGCTGACCTTTCATTCGACCAATCAAAAATTTACTTGCAAAATCATTTCAAAAGAATTTGAAAACATTCGGAATTCTGTCGAGGGTATATGAAATGATTCGGGTGAATTACGAAGTACGCCGAAAACTAATTTCAATATAAAATTTTATATAAAATTCGTTTCAAGACGAAAAACAAAACCGTGATGGTATAGCCATAAAAATTTTTTTTATACTAGTATACAATTCAGAGTTTATTATTACACTTTCCCCGTTGTTTTGGTACTGCTGAAATAGACCAACACGTTCACATATTGCATAAAGTCCCGCCCGATATTTTTAGAATTTGTATGCTCCCGAATAACACTATAAAAGGCGAAGTGTAATTGGTCGATATTTAAATTGTTATTTATAGATGAAATGTCATCTGGACATGGGAGTCCACGCAATGCTGTTAGATCTACTGGCATATACAAGTAGAGCTAATTTTAATCAGATTGGTTGTTGAGCACTGTCTGGAAGAAGAAAATAGTACAATGGGCCAACCGATGGGAATTGATCCTAGATACTAGATCAATCATGCATTTGGACAGCGCTTTACCACTTGATTTCGTTCATCCCCCATAATCTTGAAAACAAATTGTAAAGCTAAAGGGACACCACTAGAGCACATTGATTTATTAATCATCGGCTAGTGTATGCCAGACATTTTGATAATTTTGACATATAGTCTTAGAGAGGAAACCTGCTACATTCTTCTATTAGTAGCAAGGGATTTTTTATTCAGCATCCCACAGACAGAATAACACATACTATCAGTCGTGAGACATTGGCTAGAACGAGAAATAGCTTAAAGGGGCATATCCTAGTTTTTAAACACTAAGGCATATTTTTTACTAGTATAGCCGTTTTTGACAACTGAAATCATACTTTACTTAGATTTTATGGTTTAGATTATCAATTTCCGTACATTCGAAGTGTTTGTGATCATCTTGGTGTTTTTAATATCACAAAATGCATTTATCATATTTTTAAAAACTCACGTGCGTCTTAGATGTAACAGTTATGGTGTCGAGTTTTAGTCTATTTTTAGAGGGTATTTCACCATTTCAAAGTCACAGACTCGTGTTTCACTCAGTGGTAACTTTATCCAAATGTGTTACAGTTTGTAGATTAACTAAACTTAGTGTTAGTCTTCACGGGTTGATACTAGGGTCTGTCCCTTTAATAGACCCACCAACGGGGATCGATCTTAGAGCCACTGCGCACCAGGCGAGCGCTAAATTACCATTAAGCTACATCCCGCCCTAATTGTACCGAACTGCATATTCCTTGATATAATTTTTTTAAATTATAAGCACTTCGTCCTTTTAAAACATTGTACATGGATAAAAGATATTTTCTTGTTTAAAATAATGATTTCTTCTCAACCTGTCTGACATTTATTGTCAGGTCCATAAAGGCCTTACACATTTTGGTGGCACTCTGCAATTTAAAATTATCCAGTCTTATCTAAAAACGAGTAAATGTTTATGTTCGTGATCAGTGCAAGTGATTTGAATTGTCAGACATCCTGACGACCGAGTCACTAGGATTATCTCTAAAAGGTACTTATAAAAACAGAGTGTCATCAAAATTCTGGATGGCGCCAATATGTCTTCTCAAGTTATGGTCTTGAATTTCTAATTTTAGTTTCTTTTATTTTATTTCATTTTAATTGTTGTTGTTGTTATTGTTGTTATTGTCAAAAATTTGATAATTCTGGCATACAAACTTAGAAGAAATCCGTGGGCGGGATGTAACCCAGTGGTAAAGCGCTCGCTTGATGCGCATTCGGTCTAGGATCGATCCCCGTAGATTGACTCTTTGGGTTATTTTTCGCTCTAGCCAGTGCACCACGATTAGCAAATCAACGGCCGTGGTGTGTGCTATCCTGTCTATGGGATGGAGCATGTAACAGATCCCTTGCTACTAAAGTAAAAATATTTCAGTCTACCAACTGTTTGACATCCAATAGCCGATTATTAATCAATGAATGTGCTCAAGTGGTGTTGTTAAACAAAACAAACTTTATCTTTAACAGACCATAAGGATTGCACATTCTACTGATAAAGGAGCAAGGGGTCTTTTATATGTACAGGGCATAGACAGGACAGCAGATACCACGTCTTTATAGAAAACTCGCTACACTTTTCAGATGGTCAGAAGGCATTGTAATTTCATTATATAAAAAAAGTCAACGCTAGCAATACAAGTAATTAAAATGGAATTAGTAGCATTAGTTGTCTTGAAAATAGTGTTACTTCAGTTTTAAATAATAGGTTGTTGAAATAATCAGATGAAAATAACATTGTGATAGTTAAAGTTTGTTTTGTTTAACGGCACCACTTGAGCATATTGGTTTATTAATCATCGGCTACTGGATGTCAAACGTTTGATAATATTGACTCGTAGTCATCAGAGGAAACCCGCTACATCTTTCCATTAGTAGTAAGGGATCTTTTATATGTACTCTCCCATAGACAGGAAAGCACATACCACAACCCATGACCAGTTGTGGTGCACTGGTTGGAACGAGAAAAACCGAATCAGTTGAATGGATTCACCAAGGTGGTTCGATCCTGCGACGCAAGCGCTTCAGGCGAGCACTCGCCCGACACTGTGACAGAAGCACAATTTGGTTTTAAACCTGCTTATGGCACAACTTATGCTATTTTTGAACTTCATACTGTTATTATGAAAGTTTTCACAAACAAAAATAAGTTGTTTTGTTGTTTTGTGGATTACCGCAAAACATTTGATTGTGTAAATAAATATAAATTGGAGTACCAACTAGCTCGATCCGGTATTACAGGAAAACTGTATGTTATTATAAAATCAATGTAATATGAAAGTTTAAAAGCATGTGTCAAGTTTCAGTCTAAGTTTTCAGAGATCTTTGATTGCAGTTTTAGACTGATGCAAGGTGAAGCACTATCACCCTTCTTAATTTCTGTGTGAATAAATGATATTGAGAATGAGCCTATGTATTTGTAAGATATGTCTTTATTTCTGTTAACGTATGCTGATGATACTGTACGTTTAACAGGAACAATAAATGGTCTTCAAAAGATGACTGATACATTTTATACATACAGCACCCAATGGGATATTGATATCAATAGGGATAAAACGAAAATTGTGTATTTAGATAAGGTGGACAATTACCTGATAAAGAAAAATTAATTTATAATAACGATTTAATTGAAGTGGTCGATACTTTAAACTACTAGTACTTTGGGTTAACTTTAAATTTTGATGGTAAATTTACAAAAACACAGAGGGTAATCGCATCTCTAGGTAGGAAATGTGTGTGGCATATTTTAGGATTATGTAATAGGTTATCACTTAATAAGGAAACCAAGCTACATGTCTTTGATACCTATGTTTCTGGTGCTTTTGAATTGTAAAGTAAAGTAAAGTTTGTTTTATTTAACGACGCCACTAGAGCACATTGATTTTTTTATCTTATCATCGGCTATTGGACGTCAAACATATGGTTATTCTGACACTTTTTTTTTTAGAGTTAAACCCGCTGTCGCCACATAGGCTACTCTTTTACGACAGGCAGCAATTGTGATTGTGAACTATTGCGTTTTCACTCGGCTCATGATTTTGAAAAAGTTCATGTGGATTTCTATAAAAGAATGTTGAATGTTAAACGAGGCACAACAAATGTAGAAGTATTAACAGAACTTGGAAGACTTCCTTTGTATAGTGTTTAACTGACAACTTTATCCAAGAGAAAGACAATCCACTGAAAAAAACCTCTCCTAAATGTAATGTATATACGCATACGTTTTGCTTGCAGCACTATCTTAAAAATAGATTGTTACACTACTCTTATCACAACTTTTCGTATTTCTTCTCACCAGCTGCTTTTTGAACAAGGTAGATAGTATAGTATTGAAAGAGGAAGGGAAGGGTTGGAATGGGGGTTGTGGTTGGATGGGAGTTGGGAGGCTGCCATACCAATCCCGCGAAATTTCAGGAGACTTTGAGAAATTTTCGTAAATATAATGTGTAGGTAGAGAAGACGCCTCTTCGGTACAAATAGAAATCTCACCTCAGCACATTTTAATATATATGGTTATTTTAATGAGAGAGAGAGAGAGAGAGAGAGAGAGAGAGAGAGAGAGAGAGAGAGAGAGAGAGAGAGAGAGAGAGACGATGAGTGAGAGGGATAGAAGAGTGGGAGGAAGGAGAAGGAGAGAATGGGATGGAAGTGAGAGGGTGAGAAAAGGAGCAAAGGATCTTTTATATTCACTATTCCCGCATCCAGTCTAAATTTAGTTTCTACCGATTTGTAGCAACATATTCTGGTTGAAACGATGCTATATTGACCTTCAAGTTCTTGTTGCCACCGCATGCCACATTAATTTAGACTCACGCACCCACGGACAGACAGACCAAAAAACAACATACATCTTACAGAAAAAAAAGACTTAAACAAAAAGGCTAAAAAACAACAGACAAACAACTTTAAAGTTCTCACCTGAACTCGTGTCAACATTTCTAAAGAGAATGATTCAGTATTCCAGTAAACTACATAGTTTTAATTTCCAAAAACACTTAGCGTCACCTTGATGAAACGTCCAACCTCCGTAATATATTATATAGTGCCTTGATAAGACAATCTCAGCTGTGTTGGGACGCCATGCATATAAACGGTTATCTCACCAAAGAGAACATTTCCTTAATCCATGATGCTGGAAAACGACCATCGATTGGTTCGTAGACGCTAAGACTGTTCACCGACTCAAAGACTCTTGCGGTGCAGCGTTATAAAATAAAAATGTATGACGCTCGAAAAACGTGTCCGGCGACTTTGATGTTTAAAAGAAAGGAATGTTAACGACTCTCCGGCATATTGTTTAATCAGCGGCTATCTGATGTCAACTATAAAACTATGGAAACTGCGACGCGTGAACTATAAAGCACCGCACTATCGCTATCCACGTCGTTATTTGTGCAGCAGTTTAAATATAGTCCATAGTTTGGTTTAGGAAACAGGTCTTCATTAAAAAATAATAAAAAATACAAAAATAACTTTTCAAATCTTTCTGTCGTGATTAATAGTAGGTTGGCCTCTCTAGTATATAAATAACCCGTTGCTTTGATGTTATTTGTTATTTTGGTGCTAAATGATAAAAACGTTGCATGTTGTGTACTGCTACTTGCATAACAGCAAAATAAGGTGACGCCCTGGGTTAAAGGTGGATAATTCAAATGTTTTTGCTCAACCTATATTGATATTTATTTTGCATGGTAGTTACCAAGCGACTGTATTTCTTAAAATAGCAGTTGTGTAGCTCTCTTGATGTTGCCCTCATATTGCACAGAATATATTTTGAAATAACCATTGTATTTCAATGCATGTAAAAATTAATGGTGATGAGCAATCTATAAGATATACGTGGAAAACAACGCAACGTTTTCTTTTTTGTTTGTTTAATAATCAGCGAGGGTTCATATACTAGTACATTTTATATATGCAACCTTCCAGTGGCGTAGGCAGGATTTTGTATCCCCCCCCCCCCCCCCCCCCCCGGCTACGGCATTGCAACCTTCCACAGAAATGATAGTGGACACAACCGTCTAACTCAAACACTAGAGCGCTCGTATGAGGTTATTGATTCGAAGGATAGTGGACACCACCGTCTAGCTCAGACAATAGAGCGCTCGCCCGAAGTGTTTGATTCGAAGAATAGTGGACACCACGGCCTAGTTCAGACACCAGAGCGCTCGCCGGGTGCTGTTTGATTCTAGTGATAGTGGACACCACAGTCTAGCTCAGACAGTAGAGCGCTCGCCGGGTGGTGTTTGATTCTAGTGACAGTGGACAACACAGTCTAGCTCAGACAGTAGAGCGCTCGCCGGGTGGTGTTTGATTCTAATGACAGTGGACACCACAGTCTAGCTCAGACAGTAGAGCGCTCGCCGGGTGGTGTTTGATTCAAATGAAAGTGGACACCACAGTCTAGCTCAGACAGTAGAGCGCTGGCCGGGTGGTGTTTGATTCTAATGACAGTGGACACCACAGTCTAGCTCAGACAGTAGAGCGCTGGCCGGGTGGTGTTTGATTCAAATGATAGTGGACACCACAGTCTAGCTCAGACAGTAGAGCGCTGGCCGGGTGGTGTTTGATTCTAATGACAGTGGACACCACAGTCTAGCTCAGACAGTAGAGCGCTCGCCGGGTGGTGTTTGATTCAAATGATAGTGGACACCACAGTCTAGCTCAGACAGTAGAGCGCTGGCCGGGTGGTGTTTGATTCTAATGACAGTGGACACCACAGTCTAGCTCAGACAGTAGAGTATTCGCCGGGTGGTGTTTGATTCTAATGACAGTGGATACCGCAGTCTAGCTCAGACAGTAGAGCGCTCGCCGGATGGTGTTTGATTCAAGGGATAGAATCCCCTTGCTCGACCTACTGCGTTTCTTTCCGTCCCATTGTAACCAGTGCCCCACGACTGGTATATCAAAGGCCTAACCAGTGCCCCACGACTGTCTGCGAAGTGCATACAAACAAGCCCTTGGCGTTAATGGAACAATGTAGCCGGTTTCCTCTGTATCACAACAGCCAATGTTTAAAACAAAAATCAAGGTGCTCTACTAGTGTCGTTGAACAAAACAAATTCTTTTTCTAAATACTGTTAGCAAACCATCAAATTATAAAAGTACATGTGTATTTATTTCAAAATCCTAAAGGTTATTTCCCATTCCATCCAGTGACCCATGGCTGGTATATCAAAGGCAGTGGTACGTGCTATCCTGTCTGTGTGGAATAGTGCCTATAAAAGATTCCTTGCTAGTAATGGAACAATGTAGTAGGTTTCCTCTCTAAAACTATTATATGTCAAAATTACCAAGTGTTTGACATCCAGTACCAAATAATTAATATCTTAACAGAGAGAGAGAGAGAGAGAGAGAGAGAGAGAGAGAGAGAGAGAGAGAGAGAGAGAGAGAGAGAGAGAGAGAGAGAGAGAGAGAGAGAGAGAGAGAGAGAGAGAGAGAGAGAGAGAGAGACAGAGAGAGAGGGAGAGAGACAGACAGAGACAGACACTGAGAGAGAGAGAGAGAGAGAGAGAGAGAGAGAGAGAGAGAGAGAGAGAGAGAGAGAGAGAGAGAGAGAGAGAGAGAGAGAGAGACAGACAGACAGACAGACAGACAGACAGACAGAGAGAGCTACCCACTGAGTCGTTAAAATTTCCTCTGGGTGGAAGCCGGAAGAGAAGGCCGGTACTAGAAACGACCCTGCCTCTTTCTTTATGCCTCTACAGACGTCAGTGAGACTTGTGGTATCATTAGACAACTCAGCGAAGACATCCCGCAGATAACGATCGTCTTTTTCTTCTGCTTGAAGTAGTACGACAATTAACGACACCTGACACAGCTCATCCCATACTTGCTGCCTTTAATAAGGTAACATAAAACGAATATCTCACTGTCAATAAACGAGCTCTGGAGAAACGGTCGACTCGTGGGCAGTCAAAACAAATCACATCAACCCGGTCGGTCATAATTTCGTGAAGAAAAAAAAAATCATCGGCTATTGGATTTCAAACATATGGTCATTTTGACACAGTCATAGAGAGGAAACCCGCGACATTTTTCCATTAGTAGCAAGGGATCTTTTATATGCACCATCCCACAGACAGGATAGCACATACCACGACCTTTGATCTACCAGTCGTGGTGCACTGGCTGGACGATTTCGTGAACGTCAAATGTAAAGAAATATAGTATATGTTTGTGAGAAAATGTTGTTTATGGTACAGAAATACCAAATTTATGCTTTAAATTACATGAGAGAGAGAGAGAGAGAGAGAGAGAGAGAGAGAGAGAGAGAGAGAGAGAGAGAGAGAGAGAGAGAGAGAGAGACACACACACACACAGAGAGAGAGAGAGAGACAGACAGACAGACAGACAGACAGACAGACATAGATCCTTATGACTAGAGAATTAACAAGTTCGACTTGGTTATTGTTATGCTGTTTTTCCCCACATTGATTTAATTCCGAATGTCTCTTAGTTTTTCGTCATTCACCAACATTAATCTATGAACACTTTGCTATCTAATTCTACTTGTCGGTCCTTATATTTTCATTGGCAATTGTGATGTTTATTTGTACACAGCTTCCATGTCGTATCTTCCTTTGAGTGTAGCAAAGTCATTTCGTGGTTTACGTCGATAATTTACAGTTCTAAGAAATGTTATATAGAATATCAGGCTTCTGCGTTTTGATATCGTGGTTATTTGGAGAGGTTTAGATAACGAAGTAACATGCGAGCTTCTGTATATATGTGTGACGGGATGGACGTAGTGAAAATTGGCGTAGTCAGGATTTCATATTGGGGAAAGGGCACCTACACTGTTAACGAGTAGTGTTATGGACCGACAGGCAAATATAAAGGGTTGTGGTGGTGGGGGGGGGGGGGGGGGGGAGGAGAGGTGTGTTTGGGGGCCTTGAGTGGTGCTACGCCAGTTGTGATGGCTTATTATTAGGCTAGAATTCGGACACAATCTGTTGTAGAAAGAATATAGGGGTTAGACTCACAGCTTAAATTATATTCTTATCAACAACAACAAAAATGACAGAACAAAATTTATCAGTTAAAAATTGTTAAATTGTTGTTAAAAACATGGAGTAAGTACTGAGAATGATGGTTAAAAATTGGAGTCTCTCTTTGACGTTATTTGAACTATTGCCCATTGTTGGTAAATGTGACGTCAAACTATTAGGAAAACGAGTATCATTAATGGTTGTATATTAAGATAAAAAAGATGTATAAGTAAAAATGTGCATCACACGAAGATATTTCATCATCAAGGCAAGTAATTCAGTTAGTTTCCGTGGCAAAATGTTCCATAAAATGCCAACCTATACCAGTATTCATTTAAATGGTTGGTTATCTTCATTATTGATTGAAACATATTTTATTGCATATAGTATACGTACACAAAAGGACTGGGCACGTTATCTTGTCTTTATTATGATGTAAATTGCTTCTGAAACCATGCGCACACATGTTGATACAATTAACAAGTTGGGTAAATTAATCAGAAACTGGAATATCCCCTTTACAATTTTCCCTGGAATTACTATTTTGCTTTAGTAACCGATGTAACAAGATGTTGAGGCGAGAGAGTGCAGTGTTAAATAAGATTTTTAAAATGAAGACCGTTTTATTTAGACCGTAAAAGGACAGAATCAGTTGTATATATACTCGTATAAACATGAATATGTATGTTCAAGCACGTCATTGACGATGGTCCGCGGGGCTTCGGTAATCAGTTTAAAATATCTCCACTCATCTTCATCTGACATTAATAACGAATAATATACGTCATAGATCGAACTACACGACCGTTTTAATACCCTAGCTTCAGCCATGACAACTGTAATATATACGCATATTAATTTTTGCTGACGTTTTAGAATCGTGGTTAATTTGGTCTGTCTAAGTTGTCAATTCATGTCCATATTCTGGTCCTCACAGGCACTTTCTGGTTTATGCTGAGGCGCCGGAAGTAGTGTGTGGCGCGAATAGCAGACAACTTTCTTTTAAACTCGACGTCTACAATAATATATCAGGACCATCGAAACCGTCCTCGGTGGCGTCGTGGTTAAGCCATCGGACATAAGGCTGGTAGGTACAGGGTTCGCAGCCCGGTACCGGCTCCCACCCAGAGCGAGTTTTAACGACTCAGTGGGTAGGTGTAAGACCACTACATCCTCTCTTCTCTCTCACTAACCACTAACAAACTAACCCCTAACTCAATGTCTTGAACAGACAGCCCAAATAGCTGAGGTGTGTGCCCAGGACAGCGTGCTTGAATATAAGCACGAAAATAAGTTGAAATGAAATGAAAGGACCATCGAAGATTGTTTGGGGAGTTTTGGTGTGGGGGGTTTTGGTGTGGGGTTTTGGTGTGGGGGTTTTTAGGTGTGGTGGATCAGATATTATAAATGTAATTGATTATTGCAACAGAGCGCAGAGACCTGAATAGGATAGTTCACACCTCATTTCATTATAATTTGATTTTCGTGCAGATATCTAGTTACAGTCCATGCACGTCTGCCGTACCTACTCTTTGAGCTTCTACATGTGCGCCTTTCAAGAATTTCGTAGTTTTCCAGATGGTATTCTATCAGTTTTATTGCTTCAACAGTCGCACTAAATAGCCTCAACCATTTTCTATTCATTATCTGCACGCAAACACTCATTAATTATTTAATCTTTTCGGAAATGAACCTGAATCGACATTTTATCACCAATGGCCTTTTTTTTCTTCCTTTCTTTCTTTCTTTTTCTTTCTTTCTTTCTTTTTTTTTTTTTTTTTTTTTTTTTTTTTTCTTTTTCTTTCTTTTTCATAGTCCAGATAATTTTATTCGATTGTTGATCGAACGTAGAAAACGCGCGAGGCGGCCCACAGGATGGACTTATGGGTAAAAATCGATATCTGATTGAAGAGATTAGTTACTTGGGGACAAGTCCCAGCATTGCTGACTGAATGAAGCTAATTGGGAAAAGCCACCAGGCGGCGCTAAGTTGGTCAAGTAACAAAACTGAAAATAAGTAGCCAAGATAGTATACAGACAGTTCTCACAATGACGTACCGAGATCGATAAGTAATAAAATAATACTTTGCCCAACAGATATTTTGAAACCAAAGGTGGTCCTGTTCAAAAAAGAGAAAAGAAAAGAAAGAGAAAAAAAAGATAGACAGACAGAAAGAAAAGTATGTAGCGAGAAAAAATGTCATTTGGAATTTGAGCCTTGGGATTATTTTGATGAAATGTTTTTGCCTTTTTTTAGAAGTTATTTTCTTTTAAAAAATCAGACGTTTGAACGAATTGCTGTGTGTTTGGATTACAATATGCATTGAAATTAAATCCGTAAGCTTATTTCGGTATTATAATAATAATTTTAAAAAAAACCATGCCTTTTATAGATACAGTTGAAAATTTTAATTTTAATTTTAATTTTAATTCTTCTTTTAAAAATATAATCATAAAATGTTTAATGTTAAAACAATTAGGCATAATTAAATGTACATCAAAACCAAAATAATTTCATAAAAACTGAGGGCCTTTAACTTTATCAAATTGAACTTATAAAATTGTACCCAGCTGTATCGCGAACCGCATACAAGAAGTCTTAGATAAAATGATAGTTTCATTTGTACTTGGTGGAAGCTAAGTGCTGAAACAATCAAGGAAAACTATTTTATCAGAAATACAAAGAGCATGGAATATATTAAAACATAAGTATGTAAAGGTAAATACGGACATTACAGGCCTATATGAAATCCAAAATTGATGGTAAGGCCTATTTTGACTCCACCACACCCATACCTTTTTCCAAAAAAAAATCTAAAATCGATGCGGCGGCGGGGGGGGGGGGGGGGGGGGGGGGGAGGATGAGAGTGTTTGACGATAATATATTTCGAGTAGAATTAACAGTAGACCTATGTTTGTTTGTGTTTTTTATTTATAAGTTTTTTACTTACTTATTTAGGCTTATTTATTTTTAATTAAAAATTTGGTGAAATATTGGTCCGGTTAACAATGACTGTTACTAGTACTAGTAATCAATATAGGCCGTTTCAGTGACTGCCTTCGCCCCACTACCAGGGGCCTAATGTAGCCCAGTGGTAAAGCGCTCGCTTGATGCGCGGTCGGTTCGGGATCGATCACCGTCGGTGGGCCCATTGGGTTATTTTTCGTTCCAGCCAGTGCATCACGACTGGTATAATATCAAAGGCTCTGGTATGTGTTATCATGTCTGTGGGATGGTGTATATGAAAGATCCCTTGCTACTAAAGAAAAATGTAGCGGGTTTCCTCTCTATGACTGTGTCAAAACGACCATATGTTTGACATTCGACTTTTTGTTTTTTAATGTCTGTGATATACATTGCGTGAATAGTTTAGTGCTATCTTGATTATTTTGGTGTACTTTAATCTTTTTTTAATGTCTGTGATATACATTGCGTGAATAGTTTAGTGCTTTAATCTTTTTTTAATGTCTGTGATATACATTGCGTGAATAGTTTAGTGCTATCTTGATTATTTTGGTGTACTTTAATCTTTTTTTTTTCTTTTGTTTACCACATCCCCATAAACTGTTTTGATGGTCTGATCATAACATCACGTTTTAGAGTTTTGAAGTTGTTTTTGTTGTTTTGATGGTCTGACCATAACATCACGTTTTAGAGTTTTGAAGTTGTTTTTGTTGTTTTGATGGTCTGACCATAACATCACGTTTTAGAGTTTTGAAGTTGTTTTTGTTGTTGTTTAGATGGTCTGACCATAACATCACGTTTTAAGAGTTTTGAAGTTGTTTTTGTTGTTTTATATTTGTATGTGTCGTTGAGTCTCTTGACAACAGTTAACATTGTCTTTTATTAATAGTTTTAGATTATTTTTATCATCTTCTTTTTCTGTCCATTTACTTTGTATGACAACCAACAGCAGGTATATATTCGTGCTCGGTAACTGTATTGTTAAAGGGACATTCTTGAGTTTGCTGCATTGTAAGATGTTTCCGACTAACAAAATATGTCTACGATTAAACTTACATGTTAAATATATGTTCTTGTTTAGAATGTCAATGTCTGTATATTCAATGTGTTTCTGGTGGTCTTAATAGTTGTAAGAAGCCCAAATTGGATTTTGTCTTCAAATAATTTCGCACGTATGAAAAAATTATTTTTAGGAAATAAAATGAAATTTAACCTAGACGATCAAAAACACGTTTAATATACAGCTACTAATATTTTATGCAGAAAAATGTATTTGGTATGTAATTACAATCGTTAAAAAGTCTCTGTTAGTCGATAGCATCTTAAAAATTGCAGCAAACACAGGAATTCAAATGTCCCTTTAAACATTCATTCATCAACTGAAACCGGCCTCGGTGGCGTCGTGGTTAGGCCATCGGTCTACAGGGTGGTAGGTACTGGGTTCGGATCCCAGTCGAGGCATGGGATTTTTAATCCAGATATCGACTCCAAACCCTGAGTGAGTGCTCCGCAAGGCTCAATGGGTAGGTGTAAACCACTTGTACCGACCAGTGATCCATAACTGGTTCAACAAAGGCCATGGTTTGTGCTATCCTGCCTGCCCCGCCCCCACTCCTCTTCGTTTTTGGTACAAACTGAAGTTGTACCCACCACGGGCGTGTTTGAACTTTAAATGAAGATAAGAACTTTGAATATTTAAAACTGTTATGAGAAGTGGTATGTATTTGAAATGTAATAATTTCTTTTTCAATGAATTTTAGTATCTTTTGATGGAAACTGACTGTAGTGTGGTAGTTATTACGATATTTTAAAAATCACTAACAATCCCATAACAGGCCTCTTTACAATTCTCAATCTTTTTATCCAATGAACGGGCTCTTTTTTCGTAAACCCGATTCTGGTAAATATTTGCAGGTACTCGCTTCCCGTTTCCGACATGGCTGACAGTAAAGCTTTGGAAGCTGAAATAAGCGAAGACAACGCTCAAGATGGCGTTAATCTTGTAAGGATTAAGCTAGTGATGTTATTAGAATTTTGTGAAAATTAATTGTAGGCATCGGGTCATTACAGAAATCAGTAATAATACGTTAACTTGTTTAACACAACCAAAGTTGATTTTTAACAATAAACAGCATTTGGTTACCATAACAACATGGCAAAGAAAATGCAGAGTTCCACTTCCCCGCACATCCACCCAAACCAGTATGTTAATTCCGTCAGTACTTTTTTAAAATCAATGTATGGTAAATTGGTGAAACTGTCAAGATACTAAATCGGTGTAATCAAAGGAGGATGTATCATTTGGAATATTAATTCTAAGATTGGGGGGAAGGGAGGGGGTTAATGTTAAAGGAAACTGGACACCAAACCATATATACGGCGTAATGAATTGTTTGCCGTCATAAACCACAACACACAATTACCGCGCTCCCCTTATTGACTAAGTTAAGCATGCCAGTCTTGGTTGGGGTTTTTTTTTCGCCGATGTTTGCCGGAAACTGTCGACAATTGATGAGCTAGACCCATGACGTCATCGATGAGAGGAAAACTGAAGAAACTACCAAGCAGCATGGACAAACTTAGCGATTCGAGTGACGAAGAATTGTGTCCAGCTTGTGCTAATGGCATCAAACCGTATCAGTTTGAACCACTTATAAGAGAGTTTGTCCCTAATCTTGGAAATGTTGTCTTACACGAAAATTCGGATGAATCAACTGCCGACGAAGATGAGGAAGCCACACGGTCATAGACTAGCATACAAGCATTTTTAAAAACATAATTTTTTATGACATTTTTAATGTAAACTGAAGCAAATGGACCTAATTAGAAGAAAAGCACACAAAATGAAATAATATTTCATCATGAATCTTGTTCAGCATAGATGTAAATATGACACGTCAATGGATAGGGGTCTATTCCAGAGGCCGATTTCATAAATTTGCAAAAAACGTCCCCTCCTCACCAAAGCAAGATATAATAATTTAACAAAAAACTTTGTTCTCTTAACTAGTTACCCTCCAAGTTTTAATGTGTTTGGTTAAACCGTGTATTTTTAATTATTAAGAAAATGTGTTACCAGTCTGCCGAAACTGTCCACAGCCGGGTACAGAAACACAGAAATGTTGGAAAATATTATACTGTTGCCACATACTGACAATCACTTTACAACTAATATGTCTTATCGACAATATTATTATGTAGTCTTTGCATTTATTAATATAAAATACAACAGGCCCGTAGGAACTGGGGAGGGGCGGGCCTAGGGGCTTGTTCTCCATCACACACTCTAGGATGAAAATGTATGTTTTAAATTTTCACTACTTTGCATAAATAAAGATGATATAAAGATAAAAATCTACTTTGTATCCCTCACTAGAGACTATTCCCCTTCCCCCCCCCCCCCCCCCCCACTTCAAATATCGTTCCTACATGCCTATACAAATGTAGGTAATATGTAGAGGGTGAAGTTAGGGACCAATTCCTTTTATCTTTAGGATTTTGTAATCGTGATTTCAAACCAACTGTTTCAGGTAGTTTGCTCCACATACTGACATAAAACACATTTGTTATATACTGGAATAAAATAAAAATAATTACAATATATCCAGTGTTATTTTCTTTAATCATTCATGGAGGAAGAAGGAAGTCCTGATGAAAATATATTACAGGTAAAACAAAATAATATATGATGCTTATTCCATGTGGTAACTATAGTTAATTTTGCTTTAAATTGCTAGATGCCAAAAGTGATTAATTATATTATTTTATGGTACCAGTCGAAAATAAGACGACCAATTGTTTCAACCTCTGCCAAAGGTACCAGGTTTTCTGCCAGAAAATAATTTGAGGGTACATAATAAAACAGGCCCTTAGGAACTGGGGGGTGGAGGGGTGCCCCCCACTTGTGAGCTTTTCTTTATCACATTAATTTTTACCATTGTAACCAAAATCTGATGTAGAGTTTATACCCAGTCCGTCAGTGCCCCCCCCCCCCCCCCCCCCCCCAAGTCGTTCCCACGGGCCTGTAAAAACTAAATATATTCAAAGGAGTATATTGGGTGGTTATAGGTTTGAAATGTTTTTTTTATTGAACATTTTATTTCATGCACTTTTATAAATTTTAAACAGCAATTATGTTACTATAATCTATCGAAAAAATAAAACATTATATATATATACATTAATTTCTGAGATTTTTTAGTACATACATGTAAGTTTACCCTCAGCACCCTCTGGCAGAAACCCAGGGTAGATATTAAAATAATTATTTGGTATTTTTAATATGACATACAGAAAGCATTGAAAAGTACAATTTTATTATGCTTTAATAATCGACATTAGCTTTAAAATTATTTAACCATCATTCCTTCTGGCCAGAGTACATATGTTGTTCCTGCCAAAGTGTTAGCATTTTAATTTTAAAGACAATATACTGAACTGACGATAAACATTGTTAACTGACGTAATAATTCACGTTTTGAAGGTGTTTTGTTATGAGGTTAACAAACCAACTAGATCAAGAGACGTTAGTATGGAGTCATTATGGGCTGTCAATGAAAATTAATTTGGTAATTATAGGTAAATAAATGTGAAGTTTAAATATTCGTATGTGAACAAATTGCAATACCTTTATTTAAGATATATATATCTTAAGTACATACTTGTTTTAATTTTCACATTGTAAATGTATCATAACCTGCTGTATTTAGTTGGTGTAAAGCCCGTTCGACAACAATAATGCGTCCATGTTTTAAAACAACTTTCGTTTTTTTTTAGAAATAGAAACTATGATGTTGGCCATTTCTTGGGATGCATTGCTGTTACTCTTGCAGTTAAACACTGCGCAGTTAACCATCATATAATTACGTCGACAGTATATAATAACACTAATTATCTTGTAAATTAAATTTCCGATAAACCTGGAGACAAAAAAAAAAAGACGACTAAAAGGCACAACCAAAGAATCAACACGTGTACCGGTATTGCTTGGTAACGCTCACCGATGACATATTGCCTCGCTTTCGTTCAGATCTATGCATAATCCCGCCCACTTCTGTTTTTACCCCAAGCCTAAGACGGGCAGCTGACCGGTGCCTCGCAGCGAGCCGGGCGTTAGAGTAATGCGGTCTTTGATGCTAACTTAATCCATTACAAACTACATGTCTTTTGGCTGTCCGGTCTCCTTTAAAGGAGAGGACAATTAAGGCATTTGGCCTGGTACGCATATTCAACGATATATAATGCACATTATTGCTTAATATCAACATGTATAATCGTATAGTTAATTAATAAAACGGTTAAATGTGACGACTATTATATATAACAGGCGCAGCCATTTTGTACCATCTCAGTGAGTACGCCCTCTGGTGAGCTGGTGGTTACGTAATACTTAACGCGTCACGTCAGGAATGAGCCTTAGAACTAGAGAAACACAATCTACCTGGTTTTTGCGGGATGATAAATAGTCATATATTGCAGTGTTCTGTAATAATACACATCCCAGTAAGCCAACAGTAAGTATATCCAGCACTATATATATTATTTTTCAATACAAAATAAAATACCATTGTCAAAGTGGCTACACAACAAGTCGAAACAATTAACAATGTTTTTCCCATGCATTAACCTATGTACTGAAATGATACATGGAGTGTTTTCTTAGTTAATTGGTCTATGCTGTTAGTTGCTTCTACCTGTGATTCCTGATTGGCAGGTGTGTATTTGATTGGTAACCAGACGAGCCAATTAATTGACGCTGTCTAGACACAAAAGTACATACCGGTATTGTGGAATATTACCCGTCGCCCCTAAAATTGTAATGGACATGGTTTATTACTGTAAATAGTTCTGTAAAACTATTGATTAAGTAGACTTTTCTATCTACAACCACAGAACTGACCAATTACATAGTCCCAAAGAAAAGAAAATTATCACTTGGGTATCGTGGGTTGTCGTTTTTTCTCCAACGTAGCATATCAATAGGCGTAATAGTGTACATTTTTCCTTTGGATTATTAAACAGAGAAAAATACTATAACCCCATTTTGTTCCGTTAATGCAACTTGAAATATATTTAGTTAAATAGTTTATTATATTATTACGTCATTTATGCTGTTTTACAAGTCAGGTTGATCAAAGAGAAGCGCCTTGTCGAAAATTACTGCTTTTGTTTACACTGTACATACAGGAGATGGTCAGGAGGTGATGTCACTTCGCCCCAAGCTATCGTACCGGACGTCACAAAAACGAAACAAAATGGTTGCCCCCAGTTAGCAGGAATAATCATGTTTTTTTATTAACTCTAAAATTACGCGTTTTTCATTTGCTGAAGTGTCAGTATGTGTTGGTGGTCCGGGTATGCATCTTTCCAACACATAAGGCTTTTGTTGGAGTTGACCCTACCTTTAAGACATGAAAAATTACATTTATTTGATTGTGACATACTACTGCATTCATGGGAATAGATCACCTAGTTTTTGTTTATCTAAGTTCAACAAGATTATTGATAGTACATGGCACACATTAAGGCAATACTTTTCTTAATGTTAAATGTGCAGGGTGAGTTGCTTCCCTCTATTTAGCAAATTTAAAATGGCAAGGAAAGTTTTGAAGGTTGTCGTTGGTAGATTTATTTTGTTAATAATGAAGCAAATACTTCAATCGGGATTTAGTGAGTACAGTAGGTTATACATTTTTGGTTTGTGTGTCCATTTGTTGCACTATTTCGATTGAGAAATGGTTGGAGCATGGTGCCACAAGTTTTGAATACCAGCTATATATAGGGCAATGTAATAATTTTCAGACGTAGAAAGAAAGTGTTCTTTCTATGTCCGTTCAAACTAGATTATTGATAGCTCGAGGCTGAAGCAATGGGGTTTTTTGTTGGGTGTCAGAAGAATTCTTGGAATGAACCAGCATGGAAGGTGCAAGACATTAGGAGGTTTGGGGGGCATGCCCCCACCCCTCTCCTGGAAATTAAAAAATCCTGAGGCTCTGAAAGATCATTTTGCAGCCATTTCAGGTTACATACTTAAAACATCAATATCATTAACCAGTATATTTTGTTTGCCCCCACCCCCCACCCCCCTCAGCTATGGCCCTGCAGCTACATGTATTTCCTTTTTCGAAGAAATTATTGGTGGGAAAGTGTGGAGTTAAGATATTAGGGAAGTATTTTGGTTAAACACTTATTTGTAACAATTTCCAAGATTGATTGGAAACAATGAAATATATATTTTTAAATTTAATTTTTGAATGAATGTGTCATGCATTTGATACAGATCTATTTATAAAGGTTATAAATTAACCATGTTTATCTTGTAAATTATGTCGTATTACATTTTGAAAATAATAATTTATTATAAGAAGTACATGTAGCTCAATCTTGCTCAGTGGTTACACACATACAGTATCTGATTTTATTTTGGGTACGGTTCAGAGATCATTTTATTTTCAAAGTTTTAATTAGCAACAGCTGTAAATCTATTTAAAAATTGATGAACGACTACTATTTAATTTTTTAGAATTGTGTTGTGATCTCTGAAAGTTTCGTAGTTTCACCAAATGAAATGTTTCCTGATGGTTGCCATCAACAATATTTGTACGTGTGTATCCATTAGTCAGTATATCATGAAAATCATTATGCAGCGTTATTCCTTGCAGGATCCTGATGCCACTCAGAGGAAAATTCCAATTGCCAAAGTGCCAACACCGACTCCCAAACCAAAACCGAAAAAAGGTATCATTACTGGATTTTAAATACTGCTGTATGAAGTTACACGAAACATTAACACTCCATACTGAATGATAGAAATGTTCTATGTTCAAGGTGATCGAGTAAATAGAGAATACCAGTAACTGGTTTCTGTCTACAGATATCAGCTTTATCTTGTGATGGTTAGAATGACGAATAAGCTAAACCAGGCCATAGGATTTTAAACTTCATGGGAAACACTTTTTCGAGTATTAATACTGTCACTGTTCTTATAGAGTATAATTGCAACTCCTGTTAAAGAGTATTAATACTGTCACTTTTCTTATAGAGTATAATTATAACTTTTGTCAAATAGTACTAATAATGTCACTTTTCTTATAGAGTATAATTATAATTTTTGTCAAAGAGTATTAATACTGTCACTTTTCTTATAGAGTATAATTATAATTTGTCAAAGGATATTAATACTGTCACTTTTCTTATAGAGTATAATTATAATTTTTGTCAAAGAGTATTAATACTGTCACTTTTCTTATAGAGTATAATTATAATTTGTCAAAGAGTATTAATACTGTCACTTTTCTTATAGAGTATAATTATAACTTTTGTCAAATAGTACTAATAATGTCACTTTCTTATAGAGTATAATTATAATTTTTGTCAAAGAGTATTAATACTGTCACTTTCTTATAGAGTATAATTATAACTTTTGTTAAAGAGTATTAATACTGTCACTTTTCTTATAGAGTATAATTATAACTTTTGTCAAATAGTACTAATAATGTCACTTTCTTATAGAGTATAATTATAACTTTTGTTAAAGAGTATTAATACTGTCACTTTTCTTATAGAGTATAATAACTTTTGTCAAAGAGTATTAATACTGTCACTTTCTTATAGAGTATAATTATATTAATACTGTCACCTTGTCAAAAGAGTACCTTGTCACCTGGTATTAATACTGTCACTTTTCTTATAGAGTATAATTATAACTTGTCACTGTATAATTATAAAAGAGTATTAATACTGTCACTTTTCTTATAGAGTATAATTATAACTTTCACCTGTCATAGAGTATAATTATAACTGTCACTTTTCTTATAGAGTATAATTATAATTTTTGTCAAAGAGTATTAATACTGTCACTTTCTTATAGAGTATAATTATAACCTTGTCACTGTCACTTTTCTTATAGAGTATAATTATAACTTTCATTGTTAAAGAGTATTAATACTGTCACTTTTCTTATAGAGTATAATTATAACTTTTGTCAAATAGTACTAATAATGTCACTTTCTTATAGAGTATAATTATAATTTTTGTCAAAGAGTATTAATACTGTCACTGTTCTTATAGAGTATAATTGCAACTCCTGTTAAAGAGTATTAATACTGTCACTTTTCTTATAGAGTATAATTATAACTTTTGTCAAATAGTACTAATAATGTCACTGAGTATAATTATAACTTTTGTCAAAGAGTATTAATACTGTCACTTTTCTTATAGAGTATAATTATAACTTTTGTCAAATAGTACTAATAATGTCACTTTCTTATAGAGTATAATTATAACTTTTGTCAAATAGTACTAATAATGTCACTTTCTTATAGAGTATAATTATAATTTTTGTTAAAGAGTATTAATACTGTCACTGTTCTTATAGAGTATAATTGCAACTCCTGTTAAAGAGTATTAATACTGTCACTTTTCTTATAGAGTATAATTATAACTTTTGTTAAAGAGTATTAATACTGTCACTTTTCTTATAGAGTATAATTATAATTTTTGTCAAAGAGTATTAATACTGTCACTTTTCTTATAGAGTATAATTATAACTTTTGTCAAATAGTACTAATAATGTCACTTTCTTATAGAGTATAATTATAATTTTTGTCAAAGAGTATTAATACTGTCACTGTTCTTATAGAGTATAATTATAACTTTTGTTAAAGAGTATTAATACTGTCACTTTCTTATAGAGTATAATTATAACTTTTGTCAAAGAGTATTAATACTGTCACTTTTCTTATAGAGTATAATTATAATTTGTCAAAGAGTATTAATACTGTCACTTTTCTTATAGAGTATAATTATAACTTTTGTCAAATAGTACTAATAATGTCACTGAGTCAATTATAACTTTTGTCTAGTAGAGTATAATTATAATTTTGTTAAAGAGTATTAATACTGTCACTGTTCTTATAGAGTATAATTGCAACTCCTGTTAAAGAGTATTAATACTGTCACTTTTCTTATAGAGTATAATTATAATTTTTGGCAAATAGTACTAATAATGTCACTTTCTTATAGAGTATAATTATCATCTTCGTTATAGAGTATAATTATAACTTTTGTCAAAGAGTATTAATACTACTTGTCTTATAGAGTATCTATAACTTTTGTCAAAGAGTATAATACTGTCACTATAGAGTATAATTATAACTTTGTTAAAGAGTATTAATACTGTCACTTTCTTATAGAGTATAATTATAACTTTTGTCAAAGAGTATTAATACTGTCACTTTTCTTATAGAGTATAATTATAATTTTTGTTAAAGAGTATTAATACTGTCACTGTTCTTATAGAGTATAATTGCAACTCCTGTTAAAGAGTATTAATACTGTCACTTTTCTTATAGAGTATAATTATAACTGTTGTTAAAGAGTATTAATACTGTCACTTTCTTATAGAGTATAATTATAATTTTTGTCAAAGAGTATTAATACTGTCACTGTTCTTATAGAGTATAATTGCAACTCCTGTTAAAGAGTATTAATACTGTCACTTTTCTTATAGAGTATAATTATAACTTTTGTCAAATAGTACTAATAATGTCACTTTCTTATAGAGTATAATTATAATTTTTGTCAAAGAGTATTAATACTGTCACTGTTCTTATAGAGTATAATTGCAACTCCTGTTAAAGAGTATTAATACTGTCACTTTTCTTATAGAGTATAATTATAACTTTGTTAAAGAGCATTAATACTGTCACTTTTCTTATAGTAATTAATACTGTCACTTTCACTTTATAGAGTTATAACCAATACTGTCACTTTTCTTATAGAGTATAATTATAACTTTTGTCAAATAGTACTAATAATGTCACTTTCTTATAGAGTATAATTATAACTTTTGTCAAAGAGTATTAATACTGTCACTTTCTTATAGAGTATAATTATAACTTTTGTCAAAGAGTATTAATACTGTCACTTTCTTATAGAGTATAATTATAATTTTTGTCAAAGAGTATTAATACTGTCACTTTTCTTATAGAGTATAATTATAACTTTTGTCAAAGAGTATTAATACTGTCACTTTTCTTATAGAGTATAATTATAACTTTTGTCAAAGAGTATTAATACTGTCACTTTTCTTATAGAGTATAATTATAACTTTTGTCAAAGAGTATTAATACTGTCACTTTTCTTATAGAGTATAATTATAACTTTTGTTAAAGAGTATTAATACTGTCACTTTTCTTATAGAGTATAATTATAACTTTTGTAGTAATACTGTCACTTTTCTTATAGAGTATAATTATAACTTTGTTAAAGAGTATTAATACTGTCACTTTTCGAGTATTTATAACCTTTTGTCAGTATAATACTGTCACTAATTAAAGAGTATAATTATACTATCACAGAGTATTAATACTGTCACTATAAGAGTATAATTATAACTTTTGTCAAATAGTACTAATAATGTCACTTTCTTATAGAGTATAATTATAATTTTTGTCAAAGAGTATTAATACTGTCACTGTTCTTATAGAGTATAATTATAATTTTTGTTAAAGAGTATTAATACTGTCACTTTTCTTATAGAGTATAATTATAACTTTGTCAAAGAGTAGTCACTTTTCTTATAGAGTATAATATAACTGTCACTGTCACTTTCTTATAGAGTATAATTATAACTTTTGTCAAAGAGTATTAATACTGTCACTTTTCTTATAGAGTATAATTATAACTTTTGTCAAAGAGTATTAATACTGTCACTTTTCTTATAGAGTATAATTATAACTTTTGTTAAAGAGTATTAATACTGTCACTGTATAATTATAACTTTTGTCAAAGAGTATTAATACTGTCACTGGTCTTATAGAGTATAATTATAACTTTTGTCAAAGAGTATTAATACTGTCACTGGTCTTATAGAGTAAATTATAACTTTTGTCTGTATTAATACTGTCACTTTTCTTATAGAGTATAATTATAACTTTTGTCAAATAGTATTAATACTGTCACTTTCTTATAGAGTATAATTATAACTTTTGTCAAAGAGTATTAATACTGTCACTTTTCTTATAGAGTATAATTATAACTGTTGTTAAAGAGCATTAATACTGTCACTTTTCGTTTTGGGTATAATTATAACTTTTGTATAGTATTAATAACTTTTCTTATAGAGTATAATTATAACTTTTGTAAAGAGTATTAATACTGTCACTTTTCTTATAGAGTATAATAATTATAACTTGTTAAAGAGTAAAATAGTGTCACTTTCTTATATTATAATGTCACTTTCTTAGTATTAATACTGTCACTTTCTTATAGAGTATTATTATAATTTTTGTTAAAGAGTATTAATACTGTCACTTTTCTTATAGAGTATAATTATAACTTTTGTTAAAGAGTATTAATACTGTCACTATAGAGTAAATTATACTGTCACTTTCTTATAGAGTATAATTATAAAAAAGAGTATTATACTGTCACTTTTCTTTAGAGTATAAATATAAGTATTTTGTCAAAGAGTATATACTGTCACTTTCTTATAGAGTATAATTATAACTTTTTATCAAATAGTACTAATAATGTCACTTTCTTATAGAGTATAATTATAATTTTGTCAAAGAGTATTAATACTGTGATGTCATTTTCTCAGCTAGAAATATATTATGAAAAGATTTTTTGTGTTTTTCATTAGAATAAAAGGTAAAATGATAAGCATTATTAATTTTTTTTATATAATCTGTTACCACAGAAGTGTGCAATGTAGTCCACTTGTAATGCATATAGTTGGTGAACTTGTTGGCCCATGAATAGAACAAGTATGACTCACTGGTTAAGAAACATTTTAGATCTTTAATGCACATGTCTTGTAAAAGCTGTTGGTTCAAACTATGTTACATCACATGATGTATTCTATTTCTCTGTTTCTAGACAAAACAGTGGCAAGTTGTGTCAGTTTGAAACACCAAGAAATCAGACTGGGTGACTAAGTCTACAAGTTGTCTCATCTTACTAGATTAAGTGATCATCCCAGTCAGAATCTGAATCATCAAGTGAGAAGTCAGGCTCAGATTCCTTATCCAAGCCAAGACTTTCCATGGCTTTCAAATACTGGTGCTCCTCCTTGTCTTCCCCTTGCACAGCTGCTGCTTCACCCTGCTGGCCTGGCCCTGCGCCTTCACTTGTTTCCTCTATTTGTGTTTCTGCATCACAGATCACAGCAGGAGTAGGGATGTCTTGAGCAGTTGGTGCCTTTTTCTTTTTCGGTTTGGGGAGCTTTTTCTGTCCGTAAGTGCTTTCCACTCTTTCACTGCACTCTTGATGAACTCCTCACATTGTGGAGAAAACAGTTCTGGTCCATTAATGTGAATGTGCAAAAGTGAATTAAGTACATCATTCTTCATATGACTACACAGTTGGTTCTTTAACAACTTAACCCGACTGGCCCCCTCTCAGGCCAGGGATTGTAAATGGGCATTGATACGGCCACTTCTGCAACAACAGTGAGAAGTGGGTACACACTGTTCATCCCAGACTTTGACAACAGAGCACGCAGACATCAGTTAATTGGATTCTGTTTGGCTGATGGAGGAAGATCTTGCTGCCATTCCCTCATTGTGTACTTAAAGCAGCTCCACTCTGCCGCCAGTCTTTGTTTGGTATCATCATCGTCAGGGTAAAAATGGTCAGCAATGGCTTGGATATGGCCTGCACCATACTGAGAAAAATCTTGCCTGACCTTTGGCACAGCAGTGACATCAAATATCATGTACATACTATGCACAATGGGTGCATCTACAAAACGGTTGTCAAGGTTCACTTGAAGATTGTCAGTGTATATTTTCAGCAAGTTGCTGCAGAACTCAATGTCCTGTTCCTTAACAGAGAAGTCAAGAATTGCCAGATCTTCTACATGCTCACAAAGCTTTGCCACAGATTCATCATTCTCTACAAGAGCCTCCAGGTCATCTTTAGCTTTCTTTACAACACTTTGAATCTCGCTCAACATGACATGAGATTTCTGGAATGTTCTGCTCACAGCAGCTAGAATTGGCAGTACACATCCCAGAACATGCAGGCAGGAAAGGAATTTGGCAGTGTTCATGAACCCTAGTAGTCCTGCAGCTGTTGGACTCTCGTTCTTGACAGCAAGCAATGATTGAATGATGGCAGGGTAATTCTCCAGCGCTGACCTGACAGAATCTTCAGTAGAAAGCCAGCGAGTCTTGCATGCCTTCTTCAACTTCTTTGCCACCTTCGTCTTTTGATTCTTCTGCAGATCCAACTGTTGTATGAAAAGTTGTGTTTTCACAAAGATAGCCGTCCGCTTATTGCTATAGGTAAACAGCTTCCAGAGTTCTGTAAGATATTTGGTCACAACTGAAATATACTCACTGCAATCGTCTGTGTCACCACATGAAAGAGCAAGTTTGTGGCACACACAGTGAAATGTAATTAGGTGAGGTATAACTTCCTTCAACCTTGTGGCCAGACCAGATATCTGCCCTGTCATAACTGATGCACCATCAGTAACTAATGCAGCTAGGTTGGCAGTTGGTAGTTCAAGTTCGTCCAATTTCTCACAAATCACTTTGAAAAGTGTTGCAGCATTTGCCGAAATACTGTCACCTTTTTCATGCACATCCTCAATGAAGAGGAAATCAGTAAAAACCTCATTAGTGTCCTTGGAGAAAGCTTGTATAAATGCTATCATCTGTTCTTTGGATGTTATGTCTGTCATGTCATCTACAAGTAGGGAATATCTGGCAGCTGCATTTGCACTGCTGACCACTTTACCTTCCAGCAGTTGTTCCATTACCATTATGATCTCTCTCTGGAATGCAGGTGCCCTGTGTCTAAACTGCTCTGTGGTACCTGGAGCTACCTTCTCTACCACTTCCAGCAGACTATTATGTTATCATGGGCCATAGCATGCTGGCAAACCCAGTAAATCAGATAGAAAACACCAAAGAGTACGCCTGCTTCATTCTTTCTCATCATTTATTCTCTTCTGAAAATAGGACACATTTTTCATCAGCTCAACCTGAGTAGCTTTTTGTGCTTTTTTGTTCCCTTGTGACTAGTAATTGCCTGCTTTTTCATCCTCTTCCCTGGTTCAGCACTAAACTCTCCCTTGCTGTTCTGTTCATTCCTCATACTGTTTGCACAACAGACAGTAGATCCTGCCCCTCTACATAAACAGGCCAGTACAACCCAGCATCAGTGGCATGTTCACTGTTGGATAACTAGCTGTGATTGAACGTTTCTTTGTTCCGTTCGAGTTTTATTCGTGTCTTTTCTGCATTTGATATATCGACGCAGTTCCTTTTCTGGCAGACAGCATGATGGTGAACACAAACTCCTTCGCCAAAAAGCTCATTCACTATATCAACGTGGTCATCAACTGACATTATCACTGCAATAACACAAAACCTCAGTATCAGTGCATGAATGTACCATTTTTGTTACAATTTGTATCATACATAAAAAAGAAAACGAATGAAATGTTTTATTTAACAACGCACTCAACACATTTTTATTTACGGTTATATGGTGTCAGATATATGGTTAAGGACCACACAGATATAGAGAGGAAACCCTGTCGCCACTTCATGAGCTACTCTTTCCGATTAGCAGCAAGGGATCTTTTATATGCACCATCCCACAGACAGGGTAGTACATACCACAGCCGTTGATATACCAGCCGTGGTGTACTAGCTGGACCGAGAAATAGCCCAATGGGCCCACTGATGGGGATCAATCCCAAACCAACCGCGCATCAAGCCAGTGCTTTACCACTGGGCTACGTCCCACCCCAATAATTTATAAAGAAATATTTGAAAGAAAATCAAAATTCATCGGCAATGTTTTGAGCAAGGAAAAATTAAATTATATGCTTCTCAGTTCAAAGTAAAGCTGGTTTTGAGTGGTTCCCCATCCATTACTGACATATTTCAACCACGTGCCATGAAAGTCGTGACTGCATTTTGAACTTGAAGCAGTTTTGTTTGAACTTATCTTTTCTTAACCTTGAAACAAAAATTCGGAATTTGTTGACGGAAGGTCGGCTTGATCAGGACTTCTTGCCACCGGCATCGGAACATCATGATCGTTTTGTGTTTGCGTTTCTGTAGCATCGATTTGAATACCCTCATCTGCAGAATAATAATTCATACATTTATCTCTGACATTCTGGTCACTGCTGAGCTAGACCCAGTGTTTTTCCGTTTATAAAAAAAGCTATTTTCCGTTTCATTATATTTGTAAATACCGTTTCAATTCTGTTTCAGACTACAATATGTAATTAACAATTGAACTAACACAAGTTGTGACAAATTAAAGGGTCCGAAAATTGACTGGCGTCAACATACATCGCTATTTGTCATTAACTCAAAGTAAGCCTACATATTAGTAGCAAAAAATCACATCAGGAGCAAAGGCTACAATTATAATAACTACATAAAGCATGATTGTCCAACAATTAAGTGCACTGCTTTATTCAACGGGGCTTAGGGTTCACAAAATGTAAACATTTATTTTATCATCTTTTTGACAGTGTAATTTCATCTGCAGATTAAAGTATGCACATGACACAGCGGAAATAAAGTAACATTGCAACGTTCAGCCAGCTGTTTTTTGCTAAACGTTTGTAAACCTATTTTTACTGGTTCCTGAAATGGTCATTCGGTTTAATGTGTAGCGTAAAAATCTGTCTTCCAAGACAAGCGTTAGCGACAAACCGCTGGCTAAACTTACTCCTGGGAAAAAAAACCTGTCCCATCTTCGCAAGCACAACAGACTAAGCAGTAAACCAGCCCCAAGTTCAGCCAGCAAACGTTTCACTGACGTTCGCGAAGTATTTGATTGGTTCCCAATGTGACCCATTTGGTTTACCGTGAAGTGCATAATCCAGTCTAGCATTTGCCAATAGTACTGCACACGGGTCAATCGTCAGTTTTACAGCGTGTGGCAATAGTAAACTAGTATTAATTTTTTTAACTTTGTGGAAAATCGTAATTCCATTTCCAAATGTAAACTCCGTTACACAATGGGAATTCCGCCCATTTTTCGCGATCGTGGAAAATCACTGGGTCTAGTGTTCTCATGAATCAAAACAAAATATATTTTAAAAACAGACATTCCACGCACTGATGACCGTCGGTCTCGTTGGAAAAAAGGCGATTCTGAATTTCCTTACCTTGTTTCTGTCACTTGAACAAAGAGTATTGACTGCAGCTTCGGCTGCTTTCTCTTCTGATTATTCTTGCAATCCATGATAATGATAATCATGTGGAGTGATCCCACATTGCTATCCTTGAATGTGATTGGTCAGTGCAGGAATAAGCGATATCCAAGCGTTCCATGTACAGTGTAAGTGTGCGCTAATGACCACAGCAAAGAGCAGTATATGGACGCTGTATTCGTGGGAAACGCAAGGTTGTCCTAAATAAATTAACCCATAGAAGCCGAGCTATACATTCAGACAAGAACCATGAAAATATGAACTGGAGTCTGAGCAACTGTGACGAAAATAGATGTCGGAAATGAGTGTAGTAAACGTCGCATGCGATGCCTTGTTTTGTAACCGCTGATAACTCTCTTAAATTTATCACATGTCTTCTATTCTATTTTGAACAAAGTGGCTAGCTGTCTGTCTGTTTTTGTGCTGTATCTTCAACAATAAGCCTTAGACATGTCTTCTATTCTATTTTGAACAAAGTGGCTAGCTGTCTGTCTGTTTTTGTGCTGTATCTTCAACAATAAGCCTTAGACATGTCTTCTATTCTATTTTGAACAAAGTGGCTAGCTGTCTGTCTGTTTTTGTGCTGTATCTTCAACAATAAGCCTTAGACATGTCTTCTATTCTATTTTGAACAAAGTGGCTAGCTGTCTGTCTGTTTTTGTGCTGTATCTTCAACAATAAGCCTTAGACATGTCTTCTATTCTATTTTGAACAAAGTGGCTAGCTGTCTGTCTGTTTTTGTGCTGTATCTTCAACAATAAGCCTTAGACATGTAAATGTAAGAAAGTAATTTTTCTGAACCAAAAATATTATTGTTATTTTCTTCTTCTCAGCTCTGATTTTACGCCAGGAAGGACGGATCAAGGAATCTCTTGAACTGTTCCAGACTTGTACGCTGCTCAACCCACAAAGTTGTGAACACCTCAAACAGGTGGCTCGGTCATTGTAAGTAGCTCTTAGTAGTACTGAAAATATGTACTGGTTTGTGTATCTGTGTCAAGATGGGTTTTTGTTTGTTTTTTGTTGTTTTTTTAATTAAAAAACACCACAAACATGTTTACATCACAGAAATAAAACCATTTTTAATTAGAACATCACAAATATAATTATATATATGAAGATAATGAGATGAATGGTGAAGCTGCAGTATTTTTAACTTTTTAAAATGAAAGAAAAAAGAAGTTGCAGTATTTCCCAGTCATTATTGGACTATTTGACTAGTGCTCCAAATTGTTGATGTCAATATTACCCTAATCTAGGGTACACTGAACCTGCTGTGCTTGCCAGATAATCATCCCTGCGGGGTCACACACTTGGGAGACACATCCATAATCGCACCTGTGAAGTGAGTGAAACTTGGTGTATATGTGGTCTTACACCTCCCCATTGAAACTAGCCGGGTATTCACTCTGGTTTGGAGCCGGTACTGGAATGAAAAATTCCCCATTGCCTCGGGTGGGACATGAACCCAGTACCTAGTAGTTTTGAGGCTGATAGTCTAACCACTACACCACCAAGGCCAATAAAAGAGGAGCTGGACTTTTCAACTTCCATGCTTGTTTCCTTTAGAAAACAGTTTAGGACTTGTAGATTAACACTACTGAACTGTTGAATTATTTCCTGTAAGAGAACATTTTCATATTTGTTTTTTCAGTCAGATATACAGGTATTTATGGATTATTACTATCTCCATTAATATTAAAGTTATTTAAAGGAAACTTAAAGCATTTACTGTAAATGTCTCTCCATAAAGATTAAAAATGAGATTATCGATTGAATTTACCATAACTGTTATAATTAAATGTACTTAATTTGTTAAATTTTAATCATCGTGCAGTGCAGTGTACTTTTATTAAGAATTTAGATTGATCTATATATTTAATGTGGGGATTTTTGTTTTCAGATTTCTTTTGGCTCGTCATAAGGCTGCTTTAGATGTGTACACAGAAGCAATAAAGCTCTCCCCCCGAGACTGGGTATGATTGTATATTTATTAAAAAATACTTTAGCGTACTGTTATTATTTTATAATAATGCATACCAGTGGATGATAGCACATCAATGACCATACAATGGTTGTAGAGTAAAAATAATTGGTGCTTTACTTCACTCAACAGCATATTCGTCTTAAATATGTATGCAATAAGTTGCAGGTACAAACTACTGTATAATTTGTAATAAACATATTTATAACGAGTTACGTAAAATGCATTACCAGAAGGTTTTTTTGTAACCAGTAGATGGTTTTACATATAACCACCAGATGGTTTTTGTGTAACAAATAGATGGTTTTACATATAACCACCAGATGGTTTTTGTGTAACGAATAGATGGTTTTACATATAACCACCAGGTGGTTTTTGTGTAACGAATAGATGGTTTTACATATAACCACCAGGTGGCTTTTGTGTAACGAATAGATGGTTTTACATAAATGTTCAATTTTCACAGCTCTGTAGTTTGCTAGACAAGCAGACTTTGTCTACATTCTGTGGATTTGTTTTAATGGATTTATTTAACAATTTAAAAATTTGATTCGCTATACTGTCCAGTTAGGTTTTTTAATTAATAGAAATGTTCTTCATAGTGTTTTCAGGTATAATAGTTGGTTTACCTATAGAGAAGTGTGTTGATGTTTTATAAACATGAAGTATTTTATGTTATACAGGAAATATTCCACAACCAAGGGGTGTGCTACATGTATCTGGGAGACTTTGCCAAGGTAAACATTTGTCAACATCTTATGAAATTGGAATTATTTAGTGTTCAGGGGTGCACTAATCGGTTGTCCGCGCGCCTGGGACAACCAAAGTATCTTGTGGGCAACCATTCTTTGTCAAACACTTGCCCGACGGGCAACCAAGAAAATCATAAAACAAGTAAAATGAAAAATAAAACTTAACGACACTCGGACAGTTAAGGGCAATTCAAAAGTATCGAAACTGATAACTTGACTGACAGGCGATATAAATATCCACCCTAATGCTGCCATCTACTCAGCATCCACCCTGCATGATTTTGACGAGTTCAATGCAGACAGATACATTTCAGAATGGTGGCTACTAGCAAAGGGCACAAGACATGTGAAAGGCCACAAACTACATCAACAACCATCCAGTTCTGAGCTAAAAATTTGGCTACGCCATTTTCTATCTTCCGATGTGAACAATCGGTTACATAATCTACCTGACACCTAACATATAATAATAATACATAATATTAACAGGGATCTCGCGTCTGGTAATGAGAAGAGGAGTCGTCAAGAATTCAGCATAACAATGTTTGCTTATTTTAATAATCACAGTTATTAATTTTAACGACAACATGTATGCAAGAAAAGTCTGAAAAATCTGTAGCGTGTTATTTTAACTGTAAAGTCTTTGAGCCAAAGTAATAAAAATGGACCGAAATTGCGTGTCAGTTTCATTACACATGCTAGTTCAGGGCCAAAGACAAGTAGGCTAGGGCCGAGTTCAGCTAGACCGAGCAAAACAAAAACATCCGCTAAACTGGTTTATGCGCTTCACGTTAAACCCAATGTCCACGTCGGGAACCAATCGCATAGTTCGCGAACATTTGGAAAACATTCGTTGGCTGTTCTCAGTGTGCATATAGGTCACGCTTGACAGTCAGCCGAGACTGTTGCACGTGTCACAAGACATTGTTGCAGACATTAAACAACACGATTACACGCAAGTAAATCTTGATGTAAATTTGTGAGAGAAAAACCCATCACCAAATAGTTGTACGCATCAATGAATACTTAACTGCTGTTTCGTTTGTTTATTTCCGTTGTCTTTGTTAATTTCGCACTCGTACATTTCGAGATCGCGGGAAAGGAACTTGCAGTATTTATACAAATTGAGGTTAAACGTACACTGAATACAATTAGTTAAAAATAAGCATGATATTTGTTAGATATAATATTATATAAATTTGTTGACTGTGAGGTGACATCTCAAAAGTTAGCTAGATTTTAAAAAGACCGTAAAATTTGAATTCATAATCTTTTTAATCAAAACCTTTTGACGTAAATGGATAATAATTGCTTAGGCTACGTATTTTACAAGCTGAAATCAACAATAAGCATTTAACACGACACGGAAATCAACAAAATGGCGCAAATGACGAAATTGTTGGGGTGTGGAATAGATGGGTTACTTTAAAATACAATTAAAAGCAGTTCAAACCAAAATAAAGATTGCTGTTTTACAGAAATAATGAGCACTGTTTTAAAAAAAAGAAGAGTATTGGCTCTCAGATTTTTATTAATGCCATAGGCCTTAGAATTTGGGGTGTGTTTGCAGAGGCATTGGCTTCCAACTCTGCATATCTCCCCTCACCCACTGAAAAATCTAAGTAATATATTAACTGCCCCTACCCCCATTGCTGTCTTTTGATTTTGATCAGGGGGTAATTTTGTTATTCAGATGTATTCCAGTTTGTACATAATTAGCTGGAAAAGATGCATTTTCATATTCATATATAAATACTCTATACAGTACTACACAAAACAATTTTGGCTAAAACATTTTCATTATGGCAAATAAAAATCCCATTTGGCAATTTTTTTGGCTACAGGTATTTTTAATCCTGGATGAGCCCTGAGTTCATTAAAATATTATGACTGTGACAGCCCAAACGAGATCGAACCTCCTCTGTGGATCCATTCAGCTGGGTTTTTTCTTGTTCCAACCAGTGCACAACAACCGAACAAAGGCTGTGGTATGTGCCTTCCTGTCTGTGGGAAAGTGCATATAAAAGATCCCTTGCTGCATTAGGAAAAATGTAGCGAGTTTCCTCTGATGACTACGAGTCAGAATTACCAAATGTTTGACATCTAATAGCCGATGATTAATTAATCAATGTGCTCCAGTGGTGTCGTTAAACAAAACAAACTTTTTTTTCAGCCTAAGCGAAGATGAGCTGTCGATAAATAATGTTAAAAAAGAAATAAAACTAAACTGATAAGTAATGATAATAATAAAAACATTTTCAATTTCAGTTTCATTTTAAAGACAGTTCAAAATTATATTCATAAAACTTTTTTATGAAATACTATGTGGGCAACCAAGAGATGATGTTGGGTAACCAAACTTCAGCTACTGGTTGCCCACCGGGCAACTATCACAATTTCACATTTGTGCACCCCTGAGTGTTTGATTTCGTTATAGTTGTGGAGATTGTAACTTAACTTAAATGTCATTCTATGAACATGATGTGCAATTTATGTTCAAAGAGGCAAAACCTGTTGTAAATTTTACTTGAATGAAAACACTATGGTTCAATGTTGGTTGGGTTACTGGATGTTTTGTACCCGATCTTTTTCGTCTCTGGATGTTTCGTACTCACTTCTGTTTTATACCCTAGATATATACTAAATGACCAGTCTAGGGTATAAAACAGTAGTGAGTATGAAATGTCCAGGGAAGAAACAGATTGGATACAAAACATCCTGTGACTGGTTGGTTGGCACCCTGCCATGCTGATCTGACATAGCGCAATTCAGCACATCCCTAAACATCTTCCACATGGACACTTGGTATCACATCATTTCAATTTATTTTTTTGAATGACGACAAGCCTCAACTGTACTCTCTTTCACAAACACTGTCACATATATTCTAACTGACTGGATCATCAAAAGTTGATACAAACCAAATATATAACTACACAAAGTACAGTGAAACCTCTCTAAACCAGACACCCTAGGAACCAAGTAAAATGTCATGTTTTAAAAGGTATCTGGTTTAGTGAGGTTAAGTTCTGTACTGATTTTTAAAAAAGGACCGTGAAAAATGTCCAGTTTTGAGGGATTTCTGGTTTACAAAGGGTCCGGTTTTGAGAGGTTTTACTGTATTGATTGATAATTAAATTCCAATCAATTCTCATCATGTGTACTTTTTCACTGTTCTTTAATTCATTGTATACATGTAAACATTATAACTTATTATTTCTATGTGTGCTACTAGGCAAAGGAGTGTTTGCGAGTAGCACTGGAATGCCGCCGTCACGAAATCTCATACATCATGCTGGGGAAGATTCACCTGATGGCGGCAGACATGAATGGTGCTATAGATATCTACAGGAGTGCCGTCGAGTGAGTAGTTGTGGTGATTTATTATCTTTGTTACTTGACTCTGATATATGGCGCCATTCATCCAAAGGTTATGTTTTAAAAATTGAAAATTCCAAATTTTAGATGAAACAAGTAATGTTAAATTTCCCAAAGAGAGATCCATTAGTGTGAAGTTAAGTGTCAAAAATAAATCACTGATTTCTGTTTGGCTACTGAGAACTGTAAATTTGCATACCCATTTATATGACTGTAGGTTTATGTCATTTATGTGCTTGTAGATTTATTATATTGTGTGATTTATGTCATGTGAATGTAAGTTTATGTCATGTGCTTGTAGGTGTATGCGATTGGAGGTTTATGTCATTATGTGATTGTAGGTTATTTTATTATATGATTGTAGGTTTATTTTATTATGTGATTGTAGGTTTATTTTATTATGTTATATTTTATTATATGATTGTAGGTTTATTTTATTATGTGATTGTAAGTTTATTTTATTATATGATTGTAGGTTTATTTTATTATGTGATTGTAGGTTTATTTTATTATCTGATTGTAGGTTTATTTTATTATGTGATATTTTATCATTTGATTGTAGGTTTATTTTATTATATGATTGTAGGTTTATTTTATTATTTTATTGTAGGTTTATTTTATTATATTGTAGGTTTATTTTATTATGTGATTGTAGGTTTATTTTATTATATGATTGTAGGTTTATTTTATTATGTGATTGTAGGTGTATGTCATCATGTGATTGTAGGTTTATTTTATTATGTGATTGTAGGTGTATGTCATGTGATTGTAGGTTTATTTTATTATATGATTGTAGGTTTTCTCCCGAGAACCCTGACCTTCTGACGACCCTAGGTTTACTTTATATGCAGGTTGGTACATGAAGTAAACAGTCACTGAGAGAAAGAAATGAGGAAACACTTGGTATTGTGGACACTGTTATGTCTATATAAATAACAAAGATGTAATGTGAAATTGAATGTCAGTTGGTGGTGCAGTGGTTAAGCCATTGGACTACAGGCTGGTAGGTACAGGGTTCGCAGCCCGGTATTGGCTCCAACCCAGAGCGAGTTTTTTAACGACTCAGTGGGTAGGTGTAAGGCCACTACACATTCTTCTCTCTCACTAATCACTAAACAACTAACCCACTGTCCTGGATAGACAGCCCAGATAGCCGAGGTGCGTGCCCAGGACAGCGTGCTTGAACCTTAATTGGATATAAGCACGAAAATGAAATGAATGTCAGTAATGTGAGATTGAATGTCAGTAATGTGAGATTGAATGTCAGTAATGTGAGATTGAATATTAGTAATGTGAGATTGAAAGACAGTAATGTGAGATTGAAAGACAGTAACATGGTTAACTTCCTGACACTATGGTTGATGGTTTTGGTCACAGTCACTCTTTCCTGTAAGGTGTGATCCTTTATTTCTTCACATCAGTACCGTATATTAGATTAGTAGTAACTACAACAGAAAGAAAGAAAGAAATGTTTTATTTAACGACGCCTTTGTTACTCCAATTGTGGAGCACTGGCTGGAACGAGAAATAGTCGAATGGGGCTACCGACAGGGATCAGTCTAGATTAGTGATACCGACAACAGAGTTTTGTTTAAACTGGATTCAAGAGGGACACCTCAAATGTCAAGAAGAATCAGAACGAATTAAGTGAAACAGATACATGTAAACCACGAAACAAATAATGTATGCCATATCATTGGGAGTATAATTCAGTAATTAATTTTGAAATTAAACTACAATTATTTTTATATTCATTATATTTCATATAGTAAAGGCAGCATTTTTTTATATTAAATCACTGAAGCTGTATGATGTTTTATTAAACCTCCAAAGATTTAAACTGCTAAAATTTGGTACTAAATTATATGATCAGATATACTTTTAAAATTAATATTTGTAGGTTGAAGTATTTTCCTTGAATTACCTTCAAGTCAAGTCAGGTCAGGTCAGGTCATAAGGCTTAACGTGCACATTCAGAACAAGCTGTTGTAGTACACTCCTGTCATAGGCGCAGGTGTCGAATTACGCTGGTGTCTTTGTCTACGACAGGAATTCACCTTCTTTGACTATGTCCCTCTTAGTATGTTGTGAATATTTACAGGTTGGTCAGTTCCAGAAGGCCTTTGAGAACCTGGGTAATGCGATGACCTTTGACCCTTGCCACACAAAGGCCATCATGGCAGCAGGAAGTATGATGCAGAGTCACGGCGACTTTGACGTAGCTCTGACAAAATACCGAATCGCAGCCGTCAACACGCCCGAGAGTCCACAGCTTTGGAACAATATTGGGATGTGCTTCTTCGGGAAGAAGAAATTCGTAGCAGTATGATGTCATTTCTTACCTATTTTCCTGTGAACATATAATTTTAATTTGGGTTTCAAATTCGTCATGGAAAGACTGGAAAATCGTGGAAGTTTTAAGGAATTTGTCAAACGTAATATTATTAGATTATGTTGATGGTTGGAGAAAATAATTGTAAAAAATCCTTTAGGTAGTACTAAACCAAATAACCTCTGGTTGAATCATTGTTCTAGGTGCACCAAACTTTTTCTACAGCAGTTAATACTACATGTCCTGTCATTGGTGATAAATATGTGTTTGTTGTCTGGGAAAAACATGTATGCAATTTTATTTCATCTAGTACCACTGTGTCAAGTAGCCTTGTGCTTGAAACATGTGCGGGGTACCTGTAAAGAAAAAGTACTGAAACTTTTTGTGGAACTAGTTTAGTCAGAGACGCTACCCGTTATCTCTGAAATGAGCAGCTTAACCCCCAGTTATGTCTGATTCACTTTAAGGGGTGGTAGTCTTTATATCCTTGGTGTATATGTTGATTGATACGCTGCAGGTAGGAGTTTTAGCCACATATGTTACTATTGTCGTCAATGGGATTTAATTTTGTGGTATACACCCTATAAGAAGTTCTTTCAAACTGACTTTAAAAAGTCAGGAAAAGTTATGGAATTTGATTAATAACAATTAAAAGTGTGTGAACCCTCATATAATGGATGTATTAATTTTCAAGATAAACATGTTTGAAACAATTGTTGGGTACCATACCAGAAACCAATTGTATATGTCAGATCAGCTGTTTTCCTCTCATGGAACATTGTGTTAATCGTCCTTTCCTCCAAAATGTGTCAGATGGCACAGATTTTAACCTAGGATTTCAAGAATGTCCAGGACCCCTCTAGATTTCCTCTTTTTTACAGTTCACCAATTCCCACCCCTGATATGTGATGTAAGTTTCAGAAAATTTTGTTTTAAGTTATTTCCAGTTCATCAGCTATTTAAATAGGTTATCAGTATTTTAAGGTTTATTCAAATATTTGTAAGAAAAAATTATTTCCTTCAAAACACATGGTTTTACTGATACACCATAATCTTCCTATAACTGATTACGTGCACAAATCTCTGTAAGTGGTGTTACACTTCATGACAATGTGATCTTTGTTCTCGTGTATTAATGTGACCTCTTAAAAGAGTGCAAGGCAAGGAAGGAAGAACTAGTCACTTAGTTGGAAGCTGTTACCACTGACACAAATTAAAGATTCTTGCAATTTTATTACCTTGTGGAATATTCAGACAAGTCCATAGATAGAGGGTGGGAAATGCACCTTCATGACTAATGTATTAAAGGTTGTGGTATGTATTGTCCTGTCTTTGGGAGTTACATATAAAAGATTACTTACTGCTAATGGAAAAATATTAGATTTCTTCTGAAAACTGCATATCAGAATCATCAAATGTTTGACATCCAATAGCCAATGATTAATTAAGCAATGTTCTCTAGCAGTGTCATTAAACAAAACAAACTATTTGTTTTGTTGAGAGGTGAGATTAAGTAATGATGTAAAGATAAATTGACTGATGTTTTCTTCATTGTGTCTAGGCCATCAGCTGCCTGAAAAGAGCGATTTACCTGGCTCCGTTTGACTGGAAGATCCTCTACAACCTTGGTTTGGTACATCTCACCATGCAGCAGTACGCGTCGAGTTTCCACTTCCTGAGTGCGGCCATCAGCTTCAAACCCAAGACGGCTCAGCTGTACATGCTGCTAGCAGGTGAGACCATGTTCTTTTCAACTTATCCTGGCATAGACCAACTCTCCCCCCCCCCCCCCCCCCCCCCCCCCCCCCCCCACCCCCACACACACACACCCCACCCCACCTGTCGTAGGGACTAGTCTGAACTTCACGACAGTTGATTGGCCAAAAGCTTCAATCATGTCACGGGTCATCTCTTCTGATCACATGATATACTCTTCCATATTTCTCCTTCACTTTTGCAGTTCAAACATATTTGTTTTAGCTCTTAATAATTAAAAGCATTTATGGTTTCCCCCGTATTTAGCGATTAGAATGTTACTGTACTGAAGTTTACAGATTTCCATCTTGCCTTCGTGTCATTAACGGGGTGTTTTTAAGAGGGTAATAGGTCATATTGTATGACATACATAATAATCAGTGTTATTGTATCTATATTTTAAGAATTGTTTAGTCTGATTAGTAAAAATATTCGGGGTTTTTTTTTTGTTTTTAAATATTATATGTAGACATTAAGTTATTATTATTATGTTTACTGTAAACCGGGAAACAATTCCATGCATGTAAATTTTTGCATCATTTACACTACACCTCAAATCACGAAATTTATATGCATACATTATTTTCATTGTAGATATCAATAGTTGGTTGTAATATATAAATGTTGCGAACATGTATTAAGGTGCATATTAGCAAACAAACACAAAAAATGCTGCAATATTAATGCAGTTTACAGTATTAATATCATATGAAATCTCAAGTCATTCTGATAATCCTGTTTCCATTTTAATAAACATTTACATTATTGTAGCCTACAGTGGTATTGTTAATCAGACTTTTAAAGACAGTTGTGTTATGTATACAGATATTACAGTGTTTCTGTGTATGATTACTCGTTTCAGTTTCTCCAACAACCTTTTGAAAACAATGTAGTTTTACAAATGTTATATTTTTTCTACGTACGTTTACTTGTTTCAGTTTCTTTGACTCACCTGGAAGATCCTGACAATGCTAAACAGGCGTACGAACAAGCCGTGACACTAGATCAGTAAGTTCATTGTTGTATACTTGATTGGAATATGTCCATGCTTATGCTTTGAAAGTCGATTGTGAGCAATAAACTACTCTCCAGAAATTAAGTAGGAGAGCAATTGCTCTCAGTTTGGTGCCTTTGGGTCAGACCTACAGATTCCATCTTAAAATATTCTCTCTTTTTCTGTACATCCTATGTACTTTTCATTGTCCAAATGTCAAAGGCCCAGCACAGTGTTACATGTGCATTACACAATTTAATGATACTCTGTGTTTGTACATATGTTCTACGGCTGCACATCAGTTGGTGTCTTTGCACAGTAACTTTCAATAGTGATCTGTGGTAGACTGTGATGGAGTCATCTCAAACCATGTACCACACCTAAACCATATACAAACTCGTCTTACCAAAACCTACCTGTTTGCTCATCCACCTGTCCAAACTGCTATCTACATAAAACCCACCCACCCACCTACTAGTTACATGAAAGTTTGATTTGATAGGTAACCAGTCTCGACAGTGTTCTATTTATTTTCAAAACGTTTGATGATGGATAAGTTATTAGTGTGGTTTGGTTGTGCAGTCTTGTTTAGTATCATTCAGCATCTTACTTTCACTTTCAGAAATGATCCGTCCATTTCGTTGAACTATACCGTGTTCTTGTACAACATTGTACTTTCACTTTCAGAAATGATCCGTCCATTTCGTTGAACTATGCTGTGTTCTTGTACAACACTGGCGAGAGGAAACTGGCATCAAAGCAGTTCTCGTCGTTTGAAAACAAGATGCGAGCACTGAAATCAAACTCGTCCAATGTCGATCAAGAGGTTGGTATACAAATATACTAAACTTCACTTAATAAGCACCACTCAATATTCAGTTGTTATTGCTAACACATGTACAGGGTTGCTGTAAAACACAATATCTATACAACTGTGAAGTTACTTATTGCCTACCAGAATACATTCAGTTATACATATTCAGTTAAATGTATTATTTCTTCATCCTTCATGTGAACATCTGTAATCACATTTATTTTATACAAATATACTAAACTTCACTTAATAAGCATCACTCAGTATTCAGTTGTTATTGCTAACGCATGTAAAGGGTTGCTGTAAAACACAATATCTATACAACTTTGGAGCGACTTATTGCCTACCAGAATACATCCAGTTATACATATTCAGTTAAATGTATTATTTCTTCGTCCTTCATGTGAACATCTGTAATCACATTTATTTTATACAAATATACTAAACTTCACTTAATAAGCATCACTCAGTATTCAGTTGTTATTGCTAACGCATGTACAGGGTTGCTGTAAAATAAAATATCTATACAACTTTGGAGCGACTTATTGCTTACCAGTTATACATATTCAGTTAAATTTTGTATTTCTTCTTCCTTCTTGTGTATTTCTGTGAACATCTGTAATCACAGTTATTTTATACATAACAAGGAAATATATAGATCTACAGAAACCATAAAAGTGATATTCTATGAAAGGTAATATTTTCACTGTATTTTAGTTAAAGTGAAAATGTAGAAATCACACTTACATTTTTGTGAACAAATTCATGATTCAGTTATATTCCTTGCAAATAATTATGCTTTAATTATTGAGGTCAGTGTTGCTTTGTTGTTTTTAAGTTTGATGCATGTGATGGTATTTGAAAAAAAAAAAGTGCAATTACCATAAAATATCTAAAACTGGTTGAGTACGAAGCTAAATAATGATGACACAATGTCCTGTTGTTGAGTTTAAGGTAAAGTTTAACTTGGGTTTAATTCATGTTTTGTTTTTGTGTGGGTTTTTTGAGGATCACTTTATCACATATGTTTGCACAGCAGTATATAAAACAATTATTAATTTAATAATTTAATTAAATAAAGATAATTTTAATTCATATTTCTTTTAAAAAATCCACTGTCAAGTAAATTTTCTGAAAAAGTTGCAACAGAACAAATATATCATGGCATTACGTGCTTACGATAGGATAAGCAAAAGATATTAACAAAAAGCTAAAGATATTGTCAAAAATTAGGAAAGATGTATATACTAAATAAACCATTTCATGGGGTTATTTTTAATATAATTTTTATGTCAACTCATGATATGTGAAAACCGTATTTCTTTGACATAAAACTCATATTTGAATAAAAGCATGAAATAGCCTCTATATATTTTCATCCAGTGTTCATTTGTATAAAAGACTGAGTGGCGTAAGCTGAAAGTCTACAGTGTTGAGTGTGTCAACTTGTGTAACATCAGGCGAGTTGTCCTGAAGATTAGTCAGATATTCCTTTCCTTTGTCTTGTAGTTGATCGACGTGGCAGGTAAACTGGGGCCGGCGCTGCAGGTCGGGGAGAGCTTGGTGTGGAAGAAAGATGAGACAACTCCAGCCACCCCGTCCGGTCAGCGACCAGCAACATCGTCCGCGGTTGAGGCCACAGTGCTGGCAACGCCCGACATCGACCGCGAGTCGGTGTTCAGCCCCACGAGAAGAACCAACCCAACTCCATCGGCAACACCGGCTCCATCGGCAACACCAGCTCCATCAGCTGTACCTGTTCCATCGGCAACACCAGCTCCATCAGCTGTACCCGTTCCATCAGCAACACCAGCAAATGACCCATGGCAAACTCGTACTGGTCAGTATAACATCATAACCAGGGTCTCGTTCTGTCCAGTGCACCACGACTGGTACATTAAAGGCTGTAGTATGTACCATTTGTGACACCCAATAGCCGATGTGTATTTTGTGCTGGGGTGTTGTTAGAAATTCATTCATTCATTCATTCATTAGTATGTGTTATCCTGTCTTTGGGATGGTGCATATAAAGATCCCTTGCTACTAATGGAAAAGTGTAGCGGGTTTCCTCTCTAATACTATATGTCAGAATGACCAAATGTTTGACATCCAATCCCCGATGATTAAAAAATCAATGTGCTCTAGTGGTGTCGTTAAACAAAACAAACTAAACTTCTTAACCAGGGATGGCTGTTATGAGAAGTTTTGTATCACAAACGTATAGCGATGTGGGTTCCCTAGGGCTTAGGCTAAAGCCCATAAAATATTAACAATTTGGCAAATTTGCAAACAAAATTTATCTCCAAAGTTGAGTTTCATTTATCCAAACAGCAAAAATGGCGGTACATCTATGAACGACTGGTGATTTTTTAATTAGCTTTTTGGTGAATTAGTAGTGAAATATATTATCTAAATTCAGTTTTAATTTGCATTTGAGGACTTGGAGAGCAACAGGCAAATTAGAGATCACGGCCATTTGACTTAAGACTGATCATGTTTGAGTATGATGGCCGATTAGTAATGTGCAAAATAACTTTCAGGGCATCGGGGCATATGGTTAGGGCACTGTGGCCATTTGTCACATGGTCGCCGTTAAATTTGAACCCTGACAGCTTAAACCTTGCTTCTCTATTTCACAATACCCTGTAGGTATCATAAGGTATTAGTTACAGCATTAACAACATATTAAAAAAAAATATATATATGTATGGTCAGTTGTTGAGTTTTTTCTCAGTTTTAAATATAATTATTTTCTTTTCACCTACATATTAATAAAATAATGTCCACCAAAAAGAAATTCATTGATTTTTTTTTAGGATCAGCCCAATTTTCTAAGTAGAATCAGGTCCCCGGAAACATAAAAAAATTGTTTACGCCTTAGTAAATTCGGATAGTTTGTAATGTCATTTCTCTTTTCAGAACTAGCTGCTGGTGACGGGGCCCTGGGATCAAATCCCACTGCTGACCCGGATCCATTCCCAGCATCCCTTGTAGAGAGTGCTACTGCTGAGAAAAAGGACGACGCATTCGCCTCACCGAGCCCCCATGCTAAGAAAGGCAGCGCTCTGCCTCCACTTGGTAGACGGGGGCTGGAACCTCTAGCCCCTCTCAGTGGCCTGGCCAGCGCCCCGACTCCACCTGATAATGACCCGGAAGACGATGAAATTGAAAACGAAAAATCAAAACCTCAAAAAATTGCTCTCCCCCTGTCTTAGTATTTCAAACATTTCTTAATACTTTACTGTTTAGTGTTTAAGAAATTTAATTATGGAATTTGGCTTCTTTTTTCAAAAACGATTAAAAAGCTCAAAAATTTCTACTTGGAAAAATATTTTAAAAGATTAAACAGAAATGTATATTTGGGGAATATTATTATTATGCATTGAAACAAGAACAATTTTTTATTTATTTTTATCCCAGCTGTCGACTTAGATATTTGCAATGACATCAAATAAGTGTTTGGCTCACATAACACAATGTGAACTAAAAGGATAAAATGTTAGCAATATATGCACTATATTTTGGTGAATATCTCAACTTTCGTTTTATTGTCAGACTTTCAAACTAGTGAGCAAAAAAAGAAACATAATTTTTTTTCATGAAACAATTAATTTGGTAAATAGACGGTCTTAATGGCACTTATATCTCCACTAAATATCCATACTTTTAATAGACACAAAATCTAATGAGATTCAAATTCAATAATTGTAAATAAATTGAAGAAAACGTAAGATTTATGTTCCTTTTGATGTTCAGTATATTTTGTTTGAAACTGCAAAGTAGTGCATATTTTTAGTATTCAAACATTTTGAATACATTTCTCAGTTTGTTGCTTCTAGAACATGTGATTCTCCATTTTAAATTGGCTGCTATTACCAATCTATGTTTACATGTAAATTGGATAAAAATACATAGTTAGCTAGTATGAAATTGTGAGAACCTCCAACATCTTTAGTTACACAATGTACTAAAAAGATGTTAGTGAGTCCTTGCATGTAGGCACTGTATCAATCAATAACAAAAATACATTAGTCAACAAAAACTTGTGTTTTACAATGGGATGAGGGTTGTTAAATAAAATTACAACTTTCATTAATTTGTCATATGAATATGATGTAAAATGTGTGACGCTCATGAAGTTTAATTATAGATATTATAACAGTTAATAAAATATACTAGTCACAAGTTAAGGGCCAGTATAAAATTTTGTCATCCTTTTTTTTAAAAATCATGGGCGGTGAAAGGTAATAAAAGTAGGTTACAGACGTGGTTAAAGCAAGGGGCGGGATGTAGTCCAGTGGTAAGGCGCTCGCTCGATGTGCGGTCGGTGTGGGATCGATCCCCATTGGTGGGTCAATTGGGCTATTTCTCGTTCCAGCCAGTGCACCACGACTGGTATATCAAAGGCTGTGGTATGTTCTACCCTGTCTGTGGGATGGTGCGTATAAAAGATCCCTTGCTGCTAATTGAAAAGAGTAGCCCATGAAGTGGCGACAGTGGGTTTCCTCTCTCAATATCTTTGTGAACCTTAACTATTTGTCTGACGCCATATAACCATAAATAAAATGTGTTGAGTTCACCAGCCTTTTACTCGCAGCTTGTTTGGTTAACGGTAGAAACATGTGGCAATTTTTTTTTTTTTAATCCGAAATTGGTTGGGGTTGGTTTGTGTGTGTGTGTGTATGTCTTTACCAAGTATGGGGGAAAAAATGGTGCACGTAAAACCTCTTTTTGTTTTTGTTAAGACTTTTCATGTCTGATTAGAGTTGGCAAGGTATAAATTTCTTTGGAATCTCATTTTGGATAACCATGTCACTGAGCATTCTGGAATGATGGCGTATCGAGACGTCTGTAAGCATTTTTTATATGGTCCTTAACTTCTAATTTATCTTTTCTTTATTGTTTTACATATTATTTATTTGAAATTTGTGTTACACTGTTTGTAATCTGTGATAATCTTCATTGCAAGACACTTACATTAATCCGTCCAGCATGGTTTCATACATATGTATAATTAAAATCAATGTGTGTGCTAAATTAAATTATCTGATGTTTAGATAAATGTAAATAATTGTAATAATTTGTCTTTTTTTTATGCGTATAGGTTCATCAAATCTTGCATGCAAGTAGAACTTGGAATGGGGGGGTGGTGGTGGATGTGTACCATATCTAGGTCACCGCAACCTACTGTTCACACATAACTGCACATTAAAGGGAATCCTTGTTCAGGCCGTATCTTTCTTATTAATTCCTTATTAAATCATATAGGATCATCAAACCTTGTATGCAAGTAGAACACTGTAGCTATTTGTCCAGGGCAGTGGGTTAGTGGTAAGAGAGATTTCAGTGCCGTACACCTACCAAATGAGTCGTTAAGCTTGCTCTAGGTGGGAGCTGATGCCAGGAAGCAAACCCAGTACCTACCAGCCTCATGTCCAATGGCTGAACCACTACACCACCGAGGCCGGTAAGATAAACAAAACCTTTGTCCAGTAAGAGGACATGCTGTGACAAATTTCACTCGAGTACTATACCACAATCAGAGTGACGGCCAATGTCTCGTTTTACTGGAAGGAATCCATGATGAATGCAGAAATTGCATTTCAAGGTGTCTAGTTTCCAGAACACCCTAGATTTGATGTAAATGCACTTTCAAAAATGTCAAACCAGTTCAGTTAAATTTTCAAATACAAAGGCCTACATAGGGACTGCAAAATAATACATTGCAATATGATTTATTATTTTTTTTTAATTATTATTCATTATATTAGTTATTGTAATTGCAATGAATTATTGGTTACATATGTGTACAAAAATTATGCATTTAAAAGGTGTTTCATTTACCAACATCAAATTTTGTTATGATGAGTTTTACATGTAGAATGTAGAAAATTCCATTTCAGGACATCTAGTTTTCAAACATTTTCGGGGAACCATTCCCACAAACCCCTGTAGAAGCTCGGGCGTTTCGGGTTCTTGATTTGTCCATCATCCACACCACCCCATCTACCCCAGTGTTCACTTGCTTCCACCGAACCTGACAGCCAAATGATTCGGAGTCTTCTGGTGTTATTGTCTGTGGCCAGAAAGAGAGTACTGCGCAGTAGTATGATTCTATGTTTAAATGTTAGACATTTGGTAATTCTGACACGTAGTCATCAATCGGAGGAAATCCACTACATTTTTCCTAATGCAGCAAGGGATCTTTTATATGCACCATCTCACAAACAGGATAGCACATACCATGGCCTTTGATATACCAGTTGTGGTGCACTGGCTGGAACGAGAAATAGCCCAATGAGCCCACTGACGGGGATCGATCCCAAACAAACCGCGCATCAAGTGAGAGCTTTACCACTGGGCTACGTCCCGCCCCCATCTCAAACAAGAAATTGTCATTTTGATATATCCCTCGATAAATATATTATTTAAAAACTGAATCACAATTATTAATTACAGATTTGTAAATACAAACAAAACAAAACAGATAGTATATATTTATGTCTTAGGTCCAAAACAACTTTAATTTATGATATCATCTTTGATTTCGTAACGGACGGCTTGGAGACTGTGGATATAAACAGTTGAACTGTCTTAGATCTCGAAATAGTCTGGAGATGATGCAGACTACATTAATGACGCATCGTCCACGTAGTCCAGTGCTAATGGATCAATCTCCAATTCCTGTCAACTGTGATGAATGCGTGTATATATAAATCTCGTTATTTATGTAGGAAGTCGGCTCATCGGACGTGATCAAATTCTAAAATGAATGATTTTCCACAAATTTCTAGTACGCAGAGGGAAGGAAATTATAATCCGGTATGAATCGATTGACTGACTAAGCCAGGATTTTATAGGGCGACACCCAAATAAACCCTTACTGTAGTAAGTCCCGTTAGGGTTGTAAGACGAGGCAATGTAGAGGGGGCGGCATTGTCCCAATGACCCTTCCTCTGGCCACGCCAGCGTTAATGACTCGATGTAACCATTGTCTTGATAAGTGTACGGTCGGCAGCTTTAGAAAAATAAATGACTAATGTCAAGGGCGGGTCTAGAATTTCCAATGAATGGAGGAGCGGGAATTCTATAAAAAAAAAAAAAAACAGAAGAAGAAAAAAAGATGCCTCTCAAAGCCTTATGATAATTTTCAGCATTCCTGTGTCGAAACGAGATAAGAAAATGCTAGGTCCACACTATTTGTGGAATCTCGAGTTGTGAAAACGTCTCACATAAAAACCTACCCCTGAATTGCGCTTTAGGGGGCGGGGGTGGGGGGGGGGGGAGGAGACAAAATATGGAATGTCGAGATGGGGGGAAACGGTCTCAGCATAAAAATCTGCCCATGAATTGCGCTTTGGGAGACGGGTGGTCAGGTTTTCCGTTTTATTCCCCTCTATACCCCTTTCCCACTTATGCGGTTTTCGTACGGTGTGCGCGGTTCTGGAGTGTACGGTTTTCCGCCAGTTTTTTTATGACCAACGCGCAAATTTCATTACCTAGGCGGTGTGCTCACGGGTTGATCACGGCGGTGTAGCGGTTCCTGCGGTTCGATGCGTTTCGGCTCGCGTAGGGTCGTAGAAGGTCGTCTTTCAGCGGATCGCCGGGGATGACAGACGGTGATCACGTTGTTTACACAGATATGCACGGTGTTCTCACGGATGTACACGGTGTCCTCACGGATATACGCGGTGGTTTCGCGGATGTGTGCGTTGTCTTCACGAATATAAGCGGTGGGCTCGCGGATATGCACGGATGTTCGCGGTGGCTTTGCGGATAATCACGGAAGCACTACGATGAATACGTACACCACGGATTCCTCACGGTGTGTAGACGGTTCTGGAACTGCGGAAAACAGCGAGACTCTGCGGAGTGGGCAACCGCGCAGAACCGCAGAAGTTTTGGTATAAAAAGTCCCTCCAATGCTGCTGTCTGCCATTTCATTTGCTGATTTCAAGAAGATAACATGCTGTCTGAAGAAGACACGCTTTTTCCACCAGACAATAGAGCTAAATTACTGCAACAATGTGCTATGGAGCTCCTGGTTCTGACTGCAGAAGCTGCTATGGTCATTATAATAATGAGGAGGCAAAAAGAAGCTGAAATTGTTGCTGCAAGAGAAAGAAGGAGAATGAAAAGACAGAGAAGAGTATGGGTTAAACAGTGGTTGCTGAGAAGGGTCAGGTTTGGACAGTATGAGCAACTCATGGTTGAATTGGGAGCAGAAGACCAGTCAAGTTTCAAGAACTTTCTGAGGTAACTTCACATTTCTGTCATCATTCCAATTAAAATGTAAGTTTTTCAAGAGGACGGATGGAAAGGGCTTATAGTCCGATTAACACAATATAGGTCATTTACGGACATGCCAGTTTTAGTGGTCGAGGAAACCAGAGTACTCGGAGTAATCCACTGACCCGCGGCAAGTAACTGGCAACTTTCCCACACTCGTATGTGTAAAAATCCCTTGACAAGTATTAACCTGCCCTGAGCGGGATTCGAACTCACGCCTAGGAGGTGAGAGCCGTAAGATAATTAATCTAGCAACTTTGACCCCACGGCTACCGTGAAAAAGAGAAAAATAGCTTTAACCTAAGTACAAAGAGAATCCTTCCTGACTGTGACAGCTTGGAAAGCTAGTGTCATAATTATGGAGGCAAAGTACTAAAGAATCATACAAATCTGAAATGAACCATAATGATGAAATTGCAAGCAAAGCAAAGAAGAGGAATGATCACTGTCACAAAATGTACTTACTTTACTTGGAACTTCTTCTGCTGAAGGTGTTGTTCTGGAGGAACGCTTGGAAGAAGAAACCTTTGAGGATTTGGACGCCTTGGACACTTCACTAGCGGACCCAGGATCTGAATCTCCATCATCCTCTTCTGTGGAACCATGATCTTGAGATACATCAAATGGAGCAGCACTGGGCAGGTGCTCCGACAGTTGACCCCCTTTCTTTCTCTTGCCTTCTGCAACTCTCCTCATGCAATTCTGAATGTAACCGAAGTTGTCTAGGACCCACTTGACACGGTCAGTGAGGGGCTGCGCTCCAGAGCCAGAGGGCTGCTTCTTGGTGATTTTCCCTGCTCTGTCTCGCATCGATTTCAACCAGGTGCAACTGTTCTGCAGATATTCCGAACTGTTGAGCTTTTTCTTTCATTATTCTCTGCCTCTTCTCCTTGTTTTTATAATCAGCCATCCTGAAGTTGTATAAGAATTCATTTTCTTTATACCAGTCAGCCAATTCTTGTTCTTGTTCTGGCTGCAAGGTCAATGGAACAGCTCTCGTTTTTTTCATTGCTGGGGTTGTTGCAGCTCCTTCTTTTGTTTGTACTTCTATGTCAGCTGTCTCATGTGTTTGTTGTTCTTCATCGGATTCTACCGTAGCAGGATCATGTTGTGGAGAAGGTGCAACAGGAGGAGTGACAGACCTATGTCTTTTCTGTTTGCCCTTTCCTCGTCCCTTGGTTGGCATGGTTATCAGATGATGGACAGTACAGTCTTGTAATAGGTTTTCTCAAGACAGTCGCTTTTCGTGGAATGAGGAGCTTTGGCATGGGCTGCTTTAATATTTCTCCAGAACCGCTACAGATCGTGAGAAGAACGTAATTAAACGTATTAGCCGTGTGGATAACGTAACAACCGTAGTTGCCGTCAAGAAACCGCATGCAAACCGCCAATGCATTCAAGGGTACCATATAGCTTCCGCAAAGAAACCGTAGCGACCGTAAATGTTAATTGTTGCGGAAGGCTGCGGTTGTCTCGCGGAAGGTTAACGGTTTGCTTGCGGTCAGTACGGTGCATACACGGTTCGCGCGGATTTCTTACGTTTTAGAGCTTTCCGCAGCATTAAATTTTTTCGGCGGTGCCCGCGGACACTCACGGAACCTGCGGAAACATGCGAATCACCGCGCGGTGTCTTCGAGGTTCCTGCGGTTGTCAAACCGCGGTCTGAACCGCATAAGTGGGAAAGGGGTATAACAAAACAAGCACATGCTGCTTTTTTCCCTGTTTCTAAAAATACTATCTTAACCTGTTTTAAATATAAAGCATTATGCGAATAAATGCATATGGAATTACCTTTGGTCGAATTATTTTAGTTCGTTTGGCCGTGGGAAGAAATAATAAATTCGTAGGCCTATGTACAAAATAATTTTAGTGAACAAAAAATCGATATTGAGATAGTAGAAAACATTACAGTTACGACGGCTAGAAATGCATTGGTTATATAGCGATATTCCTATTCTAAGCAAGGAAATGTAAGTAAATTGTAATTTTAATAATGTAAACATATTTTATTTGCCGAAAACCTTTTAAAATGGCACAAACTCGGGATAGTCGTTTTATGTCGCCCTAGAACTAACAAGACCAATACTTTTGTATCAGCGTTTGTGTATCGGATGTTTGAAATCTATATCTATAACTGGATTTGTAAAGAAATCTAAATTATTTAGAACAGTTCATATATTCTTGTTCATTAATAATTTATTAATCTGTTGCTGGAATTTCAAGCGACAATCTGCGTAAAGGTGCACGTCACGTATTTATAGTTGGATGACAGCTGTAGATCTATACGTCTGTGTCTCGGAATCCGGGGAGTTATTTCTTGGTTTTGTTTATAAGACTCATGAAATGAAATGCCAAGACGAATTTATAGAACACACACCAGACCAAGGTAAGAAACTCGTCTTTTTTTCTCTCCTTGGGTTGTTTTGGGGTTGTTGTTATTTGTTGTTTTGTTGTTGTTTGTTTTGTTTGTTTTTTGTTTTTTTTGTGGGTTTTTTGGGGGGTGGGGTGGGAGGTGTTGCGTTTTTTGTTTTGTTTTGGGTTTTTGGGGAGGGGGTGGTTCTCGGCGGTCCTATTGGGGTTTTCCAGTCCCAAGCACTGCTCCACGACTGATATTTGCTGTCTTGTCTGTGGTAAAGTGCATATTAAAGATCCATTGCTGCTGATGGAAAAACATGTAGTGGATTTCCTTTGTATGTGTGTCCGAATTACCAAATGTTTGACATCCAATAGCCGATGATTAATAAATCAGTGTGCTCTAGAGGTGTCATTAAACAAAACAACTTACGGTGATTTATCACAGAAAGGAATTTTTTTTCAGTTAGTTTGTTTTGTTTAACGACACCACTAGAGAACATTGATTTATTAAAACATTTGGTAAGTTTGACACATAATCTTAGAGAGGAAACCGACTAGATTTTTCCCTTTGTAGCAAGGGATCTTTTTATATGCACCATCCCACAGACAGGATAGCACATACCACGGCCTGGTGTACTGGCTGGAAATGAGAAATAGCTTAATGGGCCCACCGACGGGGATCGATCCTCAAGCGAGCGCTTCACCACTGAATATTCTAAGTAAGTATAGGATAGGATTGGCCTCCCTTGGCTGATCAATTAAGGGGGTGGGGGTTCAGTCTCAACCAGTGCCCCACAACTGATACGTGCTGTCCTGTCAATGCATATTAAAGATCCCTTGATACTAATGACATAATGTGATGGAAATTCTTCTGAATATGTCAGAATTACGAAATGTTTGACATTCAATAGTCGTGGTATGTGCTGTCCTGTGTAGGAAAGTATGTAAAACATATATTGCTGCTAATTGAAAATATAACACTGGGTTTCGTCTAAAAATTGTCAAATGTTTGACATCGAATAGGCGAATGATTAATAACACTGTGTACTCTAGTGGTGTTGTAAAACAAACTTTAATCTGAAGTTTCACTGGGACGTGACGTGCATTGTTAGATAAATATATATACACCTTCAACACGGAGTTTCTTTCACTTACAGATTTACCAACAGGCTACAAGTATATAAATGTTTATTTGCATTAGACCCAGCGACCCTTGAGGTGTTCGACACGTACGTGCATGTAGTCCATTGTTAATTGACTGTATTAATTTTATATAGGTCTACTTATACACTTGTCAGGCGATGTCTAATACAGTTGGTTCGTTCAGTTCAACAAGACATATCATTGTTTGGTTAATTATAGAGGCTCTCGGCCTGTCACTTTAAAATTACTTCTTGTCGCCTGTATCAAGAGTAGGGACCATTGTAATATGTCAGTCCGTGTCAAAAATTATTTTTGTTTTGTTTACTTGTTTGTTGTTTTTATGTGTATTTTATTTGTTTGTTGATTTTTAATTTTATTTTATTTTTTATTTCTGGTCTTGTTTGTTTGATTTGGTTGGGGTATTTTTTGGTTTTGTGTGTGTGTGTTTGTGTGTGTGTGTGCGTGCGTGTGTGCGTGTCTGTGTGCGTGTGTCTCTGTGTGTGTGTGTCTCTGTCTATGTGTGTGTCTGTGTGTGTGTGTATCTGTGTCTGTGTATCTGTGTCTGTGTGTGCCTGTGTGTGTGTGTGTGTGTCTGTGTGTGCCTGTGTGTGTGTGCCTGTGTGTGTGTGCCTGTGTGTGTGCGTCTGTGTGCCCGTGTGTGTGTGTGTGTGAGTGCGTGTGTGTGTGTGTGGTTTGTTTGTTTTTTGTTGGGGGGGGGGGGAGGGGTCGGAGTTAATAATGCATAAAAACGTTATCAGTGGTGGTTGAATGGGGGAGGGGGCGAGGTCTGGGTTTCTATTTTCAGTCATTTAAAATTCATAAAATGATAATTCGGGGGACCAGGAATTAAAAATATTATGGAGTAGCATTCTTTCGTACCGACCGGCCTCGGTGGCGTCGTGGCAGGCCATCGGTCTACAGGCTGGTAGGTACTGGGTTCGGATCCCAGTCGAGGCATGGAATTTTTAATCCAGATACCGACTCCAAATCCTGAGTGAGTGCTCCGCAAGGCTCAATGGGTAGGTGTAAACCACTTGCACCGACCAGTGATCCATAACTGGTTCAACAAAGGCCATGGTTTGTGCTATCCTGCCTGTGGGAAGCGCAAATAAAAGATCCGTTGCTGCCTGTCGTAAAAGAGTAGCCTATGTGGCGACAGCGGGTTTCCTCTAAAAAAAATCTGTGTGGTCCTTAACCATATGTCTGACGCCATATAACCGTAAATAAAATGTGTTGAGTGCGTCGTTAAATAAAAGACTTCTTTCTTTCTTTCGTACCGCCACAAACATCCTTACCCCTTCTAGAAAACTCGCGCTTTCCCGACTCTCTCTGCACTGGTTGGAACGAGAAAATGCTTAGTGGGTCCACCGAGGTGGTTCGATCCTACGACTCTAGCGTCTCAGGCGAGCACTCTGCAGACTGATCAAGATCCCGAACTCTGTGTAGAAAAGCGCACATAAAGATTCATTGTTGTTATTAAGAATAACAATAGCTTGAGTTTTACGATAAGATCAGTATGGAGCCCTTCCCACTCAAAACAACACAAACAAACAAACAAAACGAGCAAACAAACCCCAAACAAAACAAATAAAATCACAAACTTACTCGAAAAACCCCACAAAAACAACAACAAACAAATAAAAACACACGCAGTGTCCACTACAGTTGTTAAACATTATCCATTGTTTTAGATGTATGTATCTTGATGACACAAATGCTAGGCTTTAGACTACCAACTGTCAGCACAAAGTTGGCCAACTTTCTGTTTTCACGACTTCTACGATTGTTCAGTCGCTAGTGTGAGCGCTCTTACAACCCATTAGTTGTTAATCTGAGCGCACCCGTCGTAAGTCGTCGAAAGTTGTGGAAATTACAACCCAACCGTCGAGTTGGCCAACTTCGTCGTGACAGTTGACAATCTGTGCCTAGCAAAAGATATATTTTTTAAAAGAAGAATTGTAATGTAATCCTGTTATTCGTGTTGATTCGTGTATGGCCACGTGATCCAGTGGGTCTTTCCGATCCTACACGCGATGTTGTCTCGCGGACCGGTGAATAGCACTTGTCAGTGTCGGCGTTACCGTTTAACAATTTCGTTTGGATTAAACATCAACACTTCTCACGGCAACGGGGTCTTTTTTAATGTCGAAAATATGTTGAATAAAAACCAAGAGTGATGAGCAAGAAAAAAGATATAAACTTTAACATTAAGTGAAATTTTATGTGTTATATATATACAAGTATAATTTATTTCATTTGAACTTATTTTCGTTATTATATCTACGTTGTCTGTTCAGGACAGTGGGTTAGTTGTTAGTGGTTAGCGAGAGAGAAGAGGGTGTAGTGGTCTTACACCTACCTATTGAGTTGTTAAAAGTCATTTCAAACGACTTTTAATACATTATATATAAATGTGACACTAACTTAATTGCATACATACTGACTTTCAAAAGAAACTTTACATACATAAAATTTTAATAATTTGATAAATATTGTTGCCAATCGAAAAGAACCAATTTAGAAACCACTTTACACTTAGCATGTATCATGAAGTGCATTGTGACGTTTAGATGTCGTTTGTTGGTTTCTATAATACAATTTCAAGCCTTGTAAAGCTTCTTTTGCACGTCAGTATATATATATATTGGGTAGAGCGCTCGTCCGAAGTGCTTGTAACTGATGATCGAACCCCTCCTGCAGACAAATTGGGGTTTTACGACCCTAACCAGAACCACATGACTGGTATATCAAGGTCCTTGGTATGTGCTGATATGTCTGTGGCAAAGTTATATAAAAGATCCCTTGTTGCTAATGGTGAATTGTTGCGAGTTTCATCGAAAAAAACCAAATGAAATAAGTGTCGATTGTTGGACATCCAACAGCCGATGTGCTCTGGTAGTGTTGTTATACAAAACCAACTTTAGAGAGACAGAGAGAGAGGCAGACAGACAGACAGACAGACAGACAGAGAGAGAGAGAGAGAGATGGAGGGACGGAGGAAAACAAAGAACGAATACCGATGACATGTATACCTGGGTAAACCCCCACCTCGTCTTTTCGAGTGGAGTTTCTTCACGGATCACTTAAACCAGTTTGATGTTCTCACACCGTGTGAACGTTGTTAGACGACAACAACTCATGGTGCTCTGTTCTACTTCATTTACCTCTGTTAATTGAAAACCTATTCCGTCCTTTGTAAACTTTAATGTGTCCAGTAGTTTATACGAGTCATACGCTTTTGAAGATTCATTCAGGCGGATTTATCTTTGCCATTTGTCATGTTTTGTGTTCTTGTTATTAAGTTTGTCGACTCGTTCAGTTGGAGGATTTGTTTATTATGTTTGTGTTGTCCGGGGTACAGTAATTACATTACTTGGTTTCAAGCCGATAATGCTTGAAGTCGAAATATAAGAACATGACAGTAGTTGTATTTTTTAAATGTAGCGATTACAGGACCGTTGGCGTCGTATTAATTATGCAGTTAAATGATTATACAAAATGACGATGATGATGTTGATGTCAAGAGGATGTGATGCTGGTGCCACCGTCATCTGCCCCGAGTGTCTAGCTAGAGGGTATGTATTCACAAAGTATTATTTACAGGGGCAGATCTAGGGATTTTGTAAACGAGGGCCACAAAATTCTTAATATGGCAATTTAGGTTTATCTAAGATAAGTTAGCCGAGCTCCTAAAGGGAGTGACATCTGTAAGGGGTTCGATGTATGCTCCCTGGAAACGTTTTTTTTAACTAATATGCTCGATTTAGTGTCGTGTATTGCAATACAATGCAACCAGATTTGCAAGGACGATGCTATTTGTATTACGAGCTGGGGCCTAATTCACTAAACTGAAATAACTTTGCTGCAATTTTACAGTCTAATGCAACCAGATTTGCAAGAACGATACGATTTGTATTACGAGCTGGGGCCTAATTCACTAAACTGAAATAACTTTGCTGCAGTTTCACAGTCTAATGCAAAACGGCTTGCTATGACGATGCGATGTTGATTAAGAGAGTTTAAGCGAGCTCTGTGAATCAGGTGCCAGGGCTTTTTAATGCTAATCAAACTTACTCTAAGGTTGACTCGCCCCAGTCTTTACAGTAACCTCGCCCCTATAACAGTTACCCACTCGTCCCAATGCTTGGTCAATTCCAGCACCAACTTGTCCCAACAACAGCTGATTAAATAATGTGCTGAGGTGTCGTTAAACAAGTATTCAACACCGTGTCTAGGCTAAAATTAGCGGAGTCGTCGTACAAGCAGGGGTACATTAATATAGTATGTTTCTCCGTTAGGAAAAAAGGGGGCATCTCTAAACTAAATGGGCAGTAATATTTATATTGTGGGGTGGGGGTGGTAAGTGGAGAAACTTCCCCCACCCTTCTATCACGGCCCCATTATTCAGTTCTCTACCAGTGAGCCACGTTACCCTGTATGTGTACAGGTGCGTGTGCAGGCCTGGGAGGGTTCGAGGTCGAACACACTCACCCACCCACACTCAAGCAATTTGTTTTTTTTAATATATATTCTGACCCAACGTGACTCGAGCCCTACCATAAACTTCGCCCGGCACAGTCTTAACCTCCCCCTCCCCTCACCCCAACCCCTGTCTACATTCCTGCACATACGCAATTCACTTGGACACCTGTACTGGGCGAAATGCTGGCTTCACTTGAATGCATGTGTTCATAAATCTGAAATCCATAAAGTAAACAGTTTTGCTGATTGTAAGCGATATTTGTCAATATGGTTGTTCAAATACACCAGCAATTCATTATTGCTAACTATTGATAGCGGAGAAAAAATCTGATCGAGTGACCAAGCGAATAGTACCTGTGTTAGGAAGGAAGGAAGGAAATGTTTTATTTAACGACACACTCAACACATTTTATTTACGGTTATATGGCTTCATACATATGGTCAAGGACCACACAGATATTGAGAGAGGATACCCGCTGTCGCCACTTCGAGGGCTACTCTTTTCGATTAGCAGCAAGGGATAATTTATATGCACCGTCCCACAGACAGGATAGTACATACCACGGCCTTTGTTAACCAGTTGTGGAGCACTGGCTGTAACGAGAAATAGCCCAATGGGTCCACCGACGGGGATCGATTGACTAGATTGACAGTTACCGACATGATATAAGGGTTGTATAAGTAATTCACAGAAGTAGTTTTGTATTTGGTCATGTAAAAGTTTTCTATAAAGGGTAGCTCAGGTCGACTTGTTGATGATGTAATTGATATAGTTATTGTAGTTTAAACATAGTTTAGGGATGCTGATAATAATATATGATAGCTACGGCCCTGTTCCGTTTTACGAAGCGATTTTAGCGTTAAGATCATCTTAGGTGTATAACTACCTCATACACAGTGGTGATCTTGGCGCTAAAATCGCTTCAAGGAACGGGGCTACAAAATCGTAAAACCATCGTAGGGTATGACGTCACTGCAGCACACGCCATAGTGATATCATAGCTTACGATGGTTTTACGATTTCGTAGAGCTAAGATCGCTTTGAAAATATGGGCTCTGGAATTAAAGCGTACATAAGAAATGTCATTTTCAACGTCTTTTTATTACATATATTATTATTATTATTATTATTATTATTATTAATTTTTGTCATTCAGCAACGGAACTAAGGGCGGAATTTAGCTCAGTGGATAGAGCGCCCGCATAAGGTGCTAGGGTTATAGGATTGAATCTTTTCACAGACCCATTGGGTTTTTGTTCATTCCAACCAGTGTAGACGTCAGTGCATATATATATATATATATATATATATAGAGAGAGAGAGAGAGAGAGAGAGAGAGAGAGAGAGAGAGAGAGAGAGAGAGAGAGAGAGAGAGAGAGAGAGAGAGAGAGAGAGAGAGAGAGAGAGAGAGAGTATCTCATGCTGCTAATAGAATGCAGCGGTTTCCTCCGAGACGTCAGAATTGTCGTTGTGCTCTAGTGGTCTCGTTAAACAAAACAAACTTTAGCAACAGAACTCGATGATCCTATTTAACTTTTGATAGGGCAGTTAATACAACCAGTCTTGCCATTGGTTATAAATGTAACAGTATTTGTTGTCCAAAACAGTTTTGTTTGGGCAATATTATATCTAGTACTCTTGTGTTGAAACGTGTATGGGATACCTGTAAAACTAAGTACTATACTTTTACAAAAAATTACGGAATATATATAAATAAGCCTTGGAAGGTTCCATTTTCTTCTGTTAATATTTTGGGAGAGGGGTTGTAGTGTTTATATTTATGGGTCATAGTTTGGTTGATATATTGCACATAGTGCTGTTAATTCCATATGTTTTTTGTTTGTTTGTTTGGGTTTTTTTTATTGTCCCCAGAAACATAAGCAAGGTCAAGGTTGGGGCCTTGAATCATTGCTGTACATGGTATTATTGTATATACATAAACGATACATAATTAAAGCTATACACTTGTATATAAAGCACTTATTAAACAATATGTGTATACATATGCATGTGCGTGTGTGTGAGAGAGATAGAGAGAGAGAGGTGGGGGGGGAGAGACAGACAGACAGACACGGACGTGTGGAGTAACAGGGATGAAGCCGAAGATAGACAAAAGGGAACACAAACGGCGCGAGCCGTATGCATACATACATAGTATTCAATATTAAGATGAAACAGATAGGCTTAACATGATAATGTAAAACAGGATATTAGCAATGTAAAAGCCTTACATAACTGAAGAGGAAATATTCTGGAGACTAGGAAGAAGAGTACTAGAAATAGAAACAAAGAGTGAGAGAAAAAGAAGAAGAAGAAGAAGAAGAAGAAAAAAAACTTTCTTGAAAGATAAATAAGATCAATGCGATCTTTAAAAAAAAGAAATTATAGAATTCCATATGTTAACATTGTGATCTATGGGATTTTATTTGGTATAGTACAGCCTATAGGGAACTTTGGGATACAATACATCCCGGATGATGATGCCTTCAGTACCCCATCTATCTATCTCTCTCTCTCTCTCTCTCTCTCTCTCTCTCTCTCTCTCTCTCTCTCTCTCTCTCTCTCTCTCTCTCTCTCTCTCTCTCTCGATCTGTTTTAGGTTGTTTTTATGGATGTTATCTAGATTTGTCAAGTATGATAACGACACAACCACAAAGAATTACTGTTACATTTATTTTCTTATTTGAGTTTTCGTACTCTCTCTCTCTCTCTCTCTCTCTCTCTCTCTCTCTCTCTCTCTCTCTCTCTCTCTCTCTCTCTCTCTCTCTCTCTCACTCTTCTCCTGTCACACTATATGTATTCATGATGGTGGTGGGGGTGTACGTTAGTAGTTTTGTGTCTAGGCTATATGGTGTTGGGGAGTGGTATTCATATGTGTATATACATTATATTATATATTTTTTAAAACACGCAGTGCACGGTTTCGTTATAAACGACCCGTCAGTGCGGTGTTTGTGGAAGCTGTTGACCCTGCTGAAACCTGTTTGTACTTACCACATGTGATCACTTCAGACTGGGTCGTGCGAGACTGAAATAACCGTCTTTTCCTACAGACACCGTTTGTCCAGTTTAGTGGGAATTCATCTGTCCTCAATGGATCACCTTGTCGAGTCGATATAAACAGAAGTCAAGATGGTCTATCAATCGATACATATTGATTTATGATCTAGAACTTTAGACTGGTCTCATACCATGGTTGTTCATATTTAGCTCAGACAGTTCAACTGTGTATGGTGTATGCGATGGACAATAAACGAACTGAATTGTCTTGTTTTTCGGATGTTTCACTTTTTTAAAGATTTATTACTTGTAAATTAAGAAAACTTTTGAAGATATAGAGAGTGCAGCCACAATCAAACACCACCAGAAAGCCAAGTGATGCTAAATCAAGAATTATGTTTGACCAAGGATATTTGTGATTTTGTTAAATGGATTTTGTAACTGATGTGTCGTTTCAAATTCTTTTTAAGACTTTTGGATTGTGTTTTAAGTGAAGTTCAACAGACAAATATTCTGGTGTTGATATCGCTATGCTCGAATAAAGCAATATTGTTTGTTTTGTTTTTGGATATGAAACCTTTACCATTGACGTATTGTTGGAATCGTTTTTTTAAACCAAGATTCCTGTTTGTAGTTCGGAGCCAGTAAGTTTCCAACATTATTTTTGTGCTGAATTGTTCAGATGTAGAAAATACACAAAGCTGAGAATATGTTTGCAAATATAACGAGAGGAACATTGACTAAATATCAGTTTGATGTAATAGTAGAGTCGGGTGGTCGAACAGTTACCAAATGTTGATACGTTTATTACGTAATATTTGGAAGACTACCTGGAATAAAGAAACAAATAGTTTAAACAGAAATCCATTTGTGAAGATACTGGAATATAAATATTTTAAACAGAAATCTATTTGTGAAGATACTGAAATATGAAGATTTCAGTCTGAAGACGATATACAATATACATATATGTGGGGATGTAAAGAAACGTGTAGTTTGTGCAAGTGTATTCGTTAGAATGTCTGTAAAGTATGGAACCTGTAAGATACGTGATACCGGCAACAGTTGGCTGTTTGTAAACAGACACTTAAACTTTCAGAGAACGCCCAAAGTGTAACATGAAATAGGAACAGATGAGGGTTTGGCTTATACAGGAATTTACAGTTGGAATAATAACATTGAGGAATACCCAGAATAACTCTTAAGACTAACAATAACATTTTAAACTACCCGGTTAATACAAGTTAATTTCGTGACGTTTCATATTTGAAGAAAGAAAAAACAGAAGGAAAATTACATTTTAGCATACTGGTTTGTGGATATTAGAATATCTGTACAAGTTAATGTAATGTTAAGAAAAAGTTTTTTTTCGGGGAGAAATACTAAAAAAAACACCAAGACTTGATTGTTGGGGAGTAAGACATTATATAAAACTGTTTCTCCAGAGAAGCTAGGGTTTTGTAAATTGTATTTTCTCGTTATGAGAAGAGAAACAAAATAGACCTTTTTAAAATTGTTTTAGCAACGTCGTTTTTTCGGAATGATGTATGCCTATGTTACCGACCTGTCACTGTTTATTTAATGTCGCTATCTTGATACTGATCCACCTGGCTACGAGCTAAACAAAACAATGAACAGTACACAGGAACAACTAGTTTATATAGACGGTGGACCTTTTCTCTTTATTTACCTGGACCAACTGTTTTACATGACGCATTAAAACATCAGTTAAAAACAAGTCATACAAATAGAAGATTTTTTTGCTTTATAAAACTAGATTTGTTTTTCTTATGCAAATTATTTTTTTAAATGTGTAAACAATCAAAATGAACATAAAATTGTAAAATAATATCAGTCGGTGAATTTCGATTTTTAATATATAACTACAGTGACGTGATGTTTATTAATTTCAAGGACTGAAATAGCATAACACTAAGAAAATGCAACTATTCGTCATTCTACCAGACAAAACGAAAGCAACAGTACCTATAAGGAAATGCAAATGTGTGGTTATACCACACGAACCGAATTGGACATAGCACCTCCATGGAAATACGAATGTATGTCACTGTACCGCAAGAACTGAATTCCATTTAGCATCTACAAGGAAATACGAATGTATGTTACTGTTTCGCTAGAACTGAATTCAACTTAGCATCTACAAGGAAATACGAATGTATGTTTCTGTCACGAGAACTGTAAGTAACACAGCACCTCCACGTAACTGCGAATAAATATTACAAGAAGTAAATTCAAGATCACACCAACAAGGAAATGCGAATATTTGTTACTCTGCTACAAGAACTGAATTCAACATAACATCTCCAAGAAAATGCGAATCCATGTTACTCTGCTACGAAGATTGAATTCAACATAACACCTACACGGAAATGCAGTGTATGTCACTCTGCAACGATAATTGAATTCAACATAACAGCTACACGGAAATGCAATGTATGTCACTCTCCGGCATTTGATGCTTGGCAAAAGTGGCTATTCGTCGTGCACAATGACGTCGTTAGATAACAATTGTGAGTTCTTGCAGAATGGCGAAATATCGTTTAAGGACCTTCTAAATTCCTGGTAAGTACATAGTCATCTTTCTTTCTTTTTTCTTCTTTTTTTACGGAAGTCTTTCATGAATAAACGAAGTTTAAATTTGTGAAAATTGTATTATGTAAGTCTTGTAGTGTGTGGATGTCAGTGTTCTGTATTCTGTAAGTTTTATAAGATAAGGAAAGGAAAGCAATGTTTGTTTAACGACACCTCAGCACATTGTTAAATTAGGGAAAGAAAGAAAGAAATGTTTTGTTTAACGACGCACTCAACACATTTTATTTACGGTTATATGGCGTCAGACATATGGTTAAGGACCACACAGATTTTGAGAGGAAACCCGCTGTCGCCACCACATGGGTTACTCTTTCCGATTAGCAGCAAGGGATCTTTTATTTGCGCTTCCCACAGGCAGGATAGCACAAACCATGGCCTTTGTTGAACCAGTTATGGAACACTGGTCGGTGCAAGTGGTTTACACCTACCCATTGAGCCTTGCGGAGCACTCACTCAGGGTTTTTGAAGTCGGTATCTGGATTAAAAATCCCATGCCTCGACTGGGATCCGAACCCAGTACCTACCAGCCTGTAGACCGATGGCCTAACCACGACGCCACCGAGGCCGGTTGAGTGTTAAAATAGGGATGTTATCTAATAAAAGTTTATTTTGGCCATTGGTCAATACTGAATGAGTGTGTATGTGTGTGAGAGAGAGAGAGAGAGAGAGAGAGAGAGAGAGAGAGAGAGAGAGAGAGAGAGAGAGAGATTTTACAAACAGAGATGGGGTAGGGGGCACTTGCTGCCGTTTAATAGGCTATTCCGTGTTAATCCATATCTGTGACATCACACTATTGGTCAAGGTGTAGATTATTTTTCAAGAATCAATACCTGTGAACAGTGTAATTTGAACTTTCTATAAGTTTAGGTCAGGGATTCGAACCCACTACTGACAGAACTTGTACATTGTAAACACGAATAACGCTTCAGCCCACGAGGCTTAGCATCTGCATAATCAAATAAACATGTAATTTAAGCCTTATAAACTGGATACTAGTGATAGTAATGGATTCTGGCGGAACACTGCGAGGATTGTCGGAAACTAAATCGGAAATCATGTTTAGCACGTGCATCGCGCTTAATTCCAGCTATCCACTGCTGAAGTTTTGTTGTCCCAATCGTTCAGGTTAGGGAGGGGGGACGTAGCCCAGTAGAAAAGCGCTGGCTTCATGCGGGTCGGTTTTGGGATCGCAGTGGGTTATTTCTCGTTCCAGCCAGTGCACCACTACTGATATATCAAAGGTGTGGTGTGTGCTATCCTGTCTGTGGGATGGTGCATATAAAAGATCCCTTGCTGCTAATGGAAAAATTTAGCGGGTTTCCTCTCTAAGACTGTCAAAATTACCAAATGTTGGACATCCAATAGCCGATGATTAATAATCAATGTGCTCTAGTGGTGTCGTTAAACAAAACAAACTTCTTATTTTTCGTTCAGGTTAGGTCCGAAAGGATCCTACCGTTTTGGGTTATTAGTTTTGTAAATATTCTCTGCCATTTTAACCAATATTTTCATTAAAAAAGATAAAATAGAAGTTAATTCAGCAATCACGTAATTTGTTTTAATGAATAATGGATTAAGTTGGAGAATGCATTTGGAAGTGTAGATTCATGGAAAATAATTAACTCACCTCTACGGGGCTCGTGAATTATTGTTTATGAATCTACACTCCCTCGTACATTCTCCATTACGTAATTTGTCATTAGCAGCTAGGGATCTTTTTTGGTAATTCTGACACAGTCTTCAGAGAAAAGCCATTATATTTGTCCATAAGCAGCAAGAAACCTATACGCGCTTTCTCACAGACAGTGGACGTAACGGGAGTCCTCTCTATCTCGTCTGCCTGTCTGTCTGTCTGTCTGTCTCTCTCTCTCTCTCTCTCTCTCTCTCTCTCTCTCTCTCTCTCTCTCTCCCCCCCCCCCCCCCCCCCCCCCCCCACACACACACACCGTTCTGTTATCGTTAAGTGAAAACGCCGCCGCTGTTATTAATGTTGTCACCAATACGTAGCAGATTATGTCTATCTGTTCAAGAGCAAATCGATAAAACACAAGAGACGATCAACAAAACCTGTTTAGACATGCCGCTTGTAGTCTTGTAAATATGCAGGTCAGGAAATGGAACAGAAAATAAACTTAATAATAATGTATCTCTTCTTTGAACATTTTGGTACACATTCTAAAACCCGTTTTTTCGGAGGTTTTTATTTTTTTTCGGTTTACCTTTTACGTCCAGACATCCACAGCTTACTTCACTAAGCACTTTATTGCAAATTCCGCCTACCTTAAACTTGACCTCCACCCCCCCCCCCCCCCCCCCCCCCCCACCTTCTGCCATGGACTCTGTCGAAGTCAGAGGTTGGATATGCCTGAACCTTCAATGGATATAGGCAAGTTAATAGTTTCCCATCCCATTCCATCTTGTGTCAGATCTCATAACAGGCGCGTGTGCGGGAACGTTTAGCAGGTAGGTGCGGTCTAGACTGGCAAGCTAAATTTAACGCGGGTGGAGTCATTCTCCCAAGGAAAATATATTGAAAAACAATTGCTTGAGCAGGGTGGAGGTTAGGGTCCATCCCCGAAACCCTCCTTCTGCACATGTGCCTTCATAATTCTAACTAGGACGAGTTTGAATGTTAATGAGGGCTGGCCATGGTCCCGTGGTAAAACACTCGCCTGATGCACAATCGGTATAGGATCGATCCTTGTCGGTGGACCCATTGGCACTATGGGAAAAAAAATCAAGAGCCTGATATTATTAAATAAACATTAGTAAACCGAAGTGATCCATATATTTCGTGTTTTAAATAATAAACATTGTTTATTTTGGTAGAAGTTAAAATATTTCTATTTATATAGAATAGGTAAAAAATGCCGTACATGTTCGTCCTCTAGTGGGTTTCTACGGGCATGTCCCGTAGACTAGTACATGCAGAGAATACGACCTACAAGGCAATACTCTTCATATTGCACGATCGAACTTGTCTTGTCCTTCCCAAGACTTTGTACATGCAGAGAATACGACCAACAAGGCAATACTCTTCATATTGCACGATCGAACTTGTCTTGTCCTTCCCAAGACTTTGTACATGCAGAGAATACGACCAACAAGGCAATACTCTTCATATTGCACGATCGAACTTGTCTTGTCCTTCCCAAGACTTTGTACATGCAGAGAATACGACCTACAAGGCAATACTCTTCATATTGCACGATCGAACTTTGTCTTGTCCTTCCCAAGACTTTGTACATGCAGAGAATACGACCTACAAGGCAATACTCTTCATATTGCACGATCGAACTTGTCTTGTCCTTCCCAAGACTTTGTACATGCAGAGAATACGACCTACAAGGCAATACTCTTCATATTGCACGATCGAACTTGTCTTGTCCTTCCCAAGACTTTGTACATGCAGAGAATACGACCTACAAGGCAATACTCTTCATATTGCACGATCGAACTTGTCTTGTCCTTCCCAAGACTTTGTACATGCAGAGAATACGACCTACAAGGCAATACTCTTCATATTGCACGATCGAACTTGTCTTGTCCTTCCCAAGACTTTGTACATGCAGAGAATACGACCTACAAGGCAATACTCTTCATATTGCACGATCGAACTTGTCTTGTCCTTCCCAAGACTTTGTACATGCAGAGAATACGACCAACAAGGCAATACTCTTCATATTGCACGATCGAACTTGTCTTGTCCTTCCCAAGACTTTCGAAGGAAGGAAATAGTTTATTTAACGACGCACTCAACACATTTTATTTACGGTTATATGGCGTCAGACATATGGTTAAGGACCACACAGATACTGAGAGAGGAAACCCGCTGTCGCCACTTCATGGGCTACTCTTTTCGATTAGCAGCAAGGGATCTTTTATATGCACCATCCCACAGACAGGATAGATCATAACACGGCCTTTGTTATACCAGTTGTGGAGCGAGCACTGGCTGGAAAGAAAAGTAGCCCAGTGGGTTCCCAAGACTTTGAAGACTAAAGAACAACAACATCAGTTGTAAAGTGGTAAAGCGCTCGCCTGATGCGCGGTCGGTCTAGGATCTATCCATGTCGGTGGGCCCACTGGGCTATTTTTCGTTCCAGGCAGTGCACCACGACTGGTATATCAAAGGCCGTGGTATGTGCTGTCCTGTCTGTGGGATGGTGCATATAAAATATCCCTTGCTACTAATGGAACAATGTAGCCGGTTTCCTCTCTAAGACTATATGTCCAAAATTATCAAACGTTTCACAGCCAATTACCGATGATTAATGATCAATGTGCTCTTGTGGTGTTGTTAAAACACACACAAAAAAAACCACATTAAAATTGTCTGCTGCAAATTATATATTAGAATGCGTATCCTGATACAGGGAACGCAAAAGTTCTCATAATACCCATCACCATAATTTTTACATATTGTGGCGGCAAGAGTTGTTCTCTCTTGTTATCTCTCTGGCTATTGTTTGACGTCACATAACCGTAATTGGCCAAAGTAAGCATGTATGTCTCATTAGAAATCAGAAAATTGTAAAAAAAATTAAAAAATTAACATAATTAAATTAAATTAAAAATTAAAAATTAACAAAGGCACATTAAACATATTGAAAAGCATGCGTGTCTAAAGGATGTGAAACTCAGAAAATTGGGAAATCAGCTGATAACACACTAAAGGCGCAAACCCTGGTTTCAACCCGTAAAAACGGACACTAAGTTTAGTTAATCTACAAACCCGTAAAAACGGACACTAAGTTTAGTTAATTTACAAACCTGTAACTCATTTGCATAAAGTTACATCAGGGTGACTGTAATATTGATTTGATATCGAGTTTTCAGACCACTAAGTTGGTACTAATAATGAAACATATTAGGGGATGCTACAGTGGGAATAGATCCTGTAATCCTGCCGAGCAAGTGACAGTATATTTGAGCTAAGGGTATAACCCCAAAATGACAAAACAAGATTTTTTTTTTTAAATGTCAATGTAAATTATGACATTTGTGATATAAGATGCGTCATTTGTCGTTGTGACATTTGTGGTTGAGACCTGTGTGACATCTGTGGTCGATCGTGTGACATTTGTGGTCGATTAGGACATTTGTGGCAGTAACATTGCGACATTTGTGGTCGTTGTGACATTTGTGGTCGTTGCGACATTTGTGGGCACTACACGCGATACGCTGCACTATAGTTTGTATTGAGTATATATTAAGTATATACTACAATACAGCGTAGCGCACGACTCGTTCCATCGAGTGGTACTAACGAAACGCTCTGAAACTCCAACCAGGACCCGAACTCCCATGCTATAACCATACGTCACTTGTAGTACGTACCCTTATTTAAACATCGACAAATAAACCCCGATATTCCTTAATCCACGTAAACCCTGTACATATACAACGGTGAAGTAGTAGGCCTATAGGAGACGGGGTTTTGTGCGTGTCTTTGTTTTCCCCCTATAAATGTAGCTGTGTATGCCATGCATTAGACATTAATATTTAATCGAAAAGTCTGAAACATACAAAACGAAATCTGTGTGCCATGACAACTCTGTATTATTAATTATGAATGGATCTGTATGTCTCCGTCAACCGAGTCACAGCAAATGATAAAATTTTGGATTTAACCAGTAACGAATTGAGAGTTGTGTAACAGTTATAACGAGAATCAAAACTCAGGAGGCATGGCCTGGGAACGATTGTTTTACTTTTGTGACGGTGTGTTGTTCTATGAAAGGAAAGGAAAGGAATGATTGTTCATTACACCTGAGAACAAGATTTTTCATATACACTTTTTCCATAGACATAGTACACACTTTGGCCTTTGATTTCGCAGTTGTGGCCCAGGGGGGCACTGGTTAGGACGAGCAAAAAATCTCGAGTCATTTGAGGGTGATCGATCCTGCTATCCATCGCACCTCAGGCGAGCGTTCTGTCACAGCTACATCCCGCCCTGTTGTTTTTGTTCTGTTGCTGTGGATGCGAGTTCTTTTGAAACAATTCGGGATTTTTGAGGCCTCTGGAAGGACATTTCAAAGTCATTAAAATGGAAAGGAAATAGTCTTTTGCCTCTACTTAATTATTTAAAAGGTGGCGATTTTTATGCTGACGGATTGTGTATACACAGGGACGTGTCATTCACTGAGGAACGAGCAACTACGTTACAGCCTGTCTATAACGACCGCCTAAATAACGTACACAATGTGACATCTATAACGAGGTGATAATATTTAAGACCAAAACTTTTAAGTTTAGATAAATATTTAGCGGTGATCTGCACATATAATGCAGAAGGGACAGATTTGAACTGTTTGTTATAGACGGGTGGTTGGTTTAAACAGCGCCTTTCACAAAGGGTTCAAGTGAACGCAGTCGCTACAGTATTTGTTTCTTCGATAAACATCTTTATAACAATGCACAGAATGTGTATAATATGTGTTCTAGTCGTTTTACCATACAAAAGGCAACACTGCGTGTTTTAGAAACAATATCCACGTTGTTGCTATTTTATTTGGTTCTTTATTCATCGAGATTCACCTAACAGTTTCTCTGCATGCTAGCTGGTTGTGAAAAAAAAAATATATATATATCATTTGATAAACCACCTCAGGGAAAGTGTCTTAATACATGCATTGTGTAATACAGGACATTAAAAAAATCGATAGTCTAAGAGAAATCTGATAACCATTCGACTGTGAAAAAAAATATATAACTGTAACAAACGAATGACAAGGTTTGGGATAGCTTGTGCAATGACAAATATCCACCGCAATGGGATCTATGTATATGGGGGTCGACTTGCTAAACCACACCGGAGGACTCTTGTGCACGATGAACAAACGAAACTGGTCATCGGTCGTGACCTCAGAGGTCGTGACGTCAGAAGAGAAGTCGGGACGAGAATCTCGGTTTACCAGGCAAGTAGAAGAGACTAAGCTTAGTGTTAAAAGTAATGATATTCCGCGATGATTAGAACATTTATCACTTGGGAACTGGCGATGTGATAATTGATTATGAAATCCATGATCACCATGTTTAAAAAAACAAATCGATTATCGTTGAAAATTTTAACAAATGTTTTCCTTACTTACGGATAGAATTTTTAATTCACCACTTTTATGAGTTGTGTCCTTCAATTTTGTCAAACTGGTATATTAAACAGGGCCGTAGCTAACGGTTGCCCCCCCCCCCCCCCCCCGAAAAAATCTGGAAACCATTATAGAAACTTAAAGAAAATTCTCTTCTTAACTGTTTAAGAAGTTTTAGACTATTAACTACTCAGTTGCCCCCCCCCCCCCCCCCCCCCCAAAAAAAAAAAATCCTAGCTACCGCCCTGTTAAAACATTCAGTTGGTATTAATTCAGGTCCGGAAATCGTTTAAATTTAATAACTAAACTACGAACATCTCATATGATGAACTAGATGTAAAACCTGTTGGTGTTAAACATTGTTTCTATGCATATATGTAAAGACAACAGATAGGCTATATAGAATATATATTAATATGTAAAAATTTTAAACTTTATGTCCTTGTAAACACAGCAATAGATCCATAGAGCTAATGATTCAAAGTTTAAGTAATATTTCTGATCTATTGCATAATCGAAAGTTAATCGGTTGATGAAAATCGATTATAACCGATGATTTTAGAACATTCCAACTAAACTGGGTACATATGTAATTATTTTATAAGTATGAGGACTGTAACTTTGATATTTCATACTTATTAATATATTTGGATATTTGCCTCCGGTGAAAATATTAGGCCTATAGGTAAAATATTGTTAAAATAGCAACAGATTCAAACCTGAAGGTAAAACAATTTGACGCCAGTCAGGAGGGCAGTAAAGTTAGTTCTTTTTGTTTAATGACACTACTAGAGCACATTGATTTATTAATCATCAACCATTGAATGTTAAACATTTGGTAAGTCTTGGAGAGGAAACCCGTTACATTTTGTCCAATAGTAGCAAGTGACCTTTCATGTGCACCATCCCACAGACAGGATAGCACATACCAAGGTCTTTCATATATACTAATCGTGGTGCACTGGTTGGAACGGGAAATATTCCAATAGGACCAGCAATTGGGTTCAACCGCACGGCAAGCCACTGGGCTAAGTCCCTTTCCTAAAATGTGTAGTGCGTCATTCAATTTAACATTTCTTCCTTCCTTTCATTGGTAGAAGTTCAACTTATTTGAATCGGGACAAACTTCTGTTAGTTCTCACTACACAGATGTCATCTGCCATTGAAACCCATGTTAAATTGCCCAACTTCAAATGAAGATTGCCAGTAGAACGGGTTCTCGTTGGCACTAACGACATACACCATTGCGAACATACATTGTATAAGCATTTATTTTCATTCAAAAATTGAGAACATTTCCGTCTCAGTTGTTTGCTATATGACCGCATCTGGCTGTAGTACCGGTCCGAACAGGTGGTTTATAAATCGATTGCACTATACACCCATGTCCCAAAAGGTCAATGCACAATATTACAAAATAACAAGGGCAAGATACAGCCAGAAGGCTTACCATTAAACATACATATTGTTTTAATTCTTCATTATTTCCCGGAAGTGAATATGTAACAGTTAGGAACTATAGTGGACCGAGATCCGTGATGAATGAACTCTCATCCGGAAGTAATCTGTGTAGAAAGACCTCAGTCAAAATTCTTATTGCCAGAACTTTGAGTCCAATATAAACCCAATTTATTTCTCTTGACTATAATGGCAAAATGAAACATATAGAACATATTAGATGTTATATTTTGTTTGATTTTTTATACGTTTTCTGACGCTACTATTGTCATGTAATATTAATAGATCAGTTACAGAAAGCTTACGGGTTTATCCAAGCTGAAGGTTATTGTTGTTTTTGTTCGGCTGGGTTTTTTTAATATATATCTTTGTTCTGTTTGCCGTCTTTTATTTTGTTGTCGTTTTATTTTATTTATTTATTTTTATGTTTATTATTTATTTATTTATTTATTTTTTTTTTTTGGGGGGGGGGGGGGGGGGGTCGTTTATTTGTTACGGGTTGTTTTTGTGGGCGTTTTTTTTTTTTGGAGGGTGGTTTTTTGTGGTTGTTTTTAGGGGGTTCCTGGATTTTTTTAATTCTTTTTTTTTTTTGAGAGGTGGGGGCTGGGGTTGTTTTTGGGGGTGAACTTGTAGGTCTAACGGATATTAAAGGAAATGGAATGTGATCGTGCAACTTCAATATTGCTGATAATAGAGCGATTAAAATCTATAGTTTATCGACAAATCCATCTGATTTCAATGAATAACGGATGAAGTAAAACGTTTCGACATAATGAGTTTTCACTGAGAAAAACGAACGCGTCATTACGCTTAATTTTATAACAGGTAAAAGACCGGAAGTAATTGCTGTGGTAAGGAAATTAATGCCAGGTGGGAATAAGTGATTGGTTTAGCTTCAAAGAAATTGCTGAAAAACATTGTGTCCTACCGACCTTGATGGCACAATTATTAAGCCATTAGTTTCAAAGTTGCTAGGTACAGGGTTCGAATTTTAATACAGGATCCAGTACACCAGTAGTGGTGTAACAATACATCGAACTATCAATATGTTGCGATAGTCAGTGCCTCGATAGCAATGCATCGATAGTTAATTCAACTATGGATAACTATCGCAATTGTTTGCTCAGCTATCGATAGTTTCGATAGTATGCATAGTCAAATAATACAGTCTACGACGAACGCATGATTTCACTATCTAGTAACATTATTACAAATAATAAAGTACAAACACAGACATACGTACATACGCACATTCACACAGACCCCCCCCCCCCCCCCCCCACCACACACACACACATTTGACGACTCGGGGTAGTTTTGCGAAATATCTATTCATATTATTGTTATCAAGCGATTTAAGAATCGCAATAGTCACCTCTATACACCAGTTCGTGGGGATGTGCAGCTATGGCACCAATTCTCTCTCTCTCTCTCTCTCTCTCTCTCTCTCTCTCTCTCTCTCTCTCTCTCTCTCTCTCTCTCTCTCACTCTCTTTCTATCAAGATAGCCTAGATACCTGAGGTTTGTTACCACACTAACGTGGAGATGAAACAGCGGGGCAGTGCACATCATCCCACCCCATCCAATACAAAATCTATGGAAGTTACGCTGTTGTGTGCATTAGGTTTGTTTGACCTTCATTGCTGGGGGGGGGGGGGGGGGGGGGGGATAACTATAAGTACGAAAATTATTTAAAACGTATGGCACGAAATGTATGTCGTGTTGGGGTTCAAACCTGCAGCTGCTTGAATGCCATTGATTAAATGTCATTTCATTTTAACAATAATCTATCAACTGGATTGATTCTTTAAAATTTAAAATATCTTCATATTCAAAACGGCCAAGCTCTACAGCAAAAAAAAAAAAAAAAAGAACACACCCGTATGTTAAGAAAACGTCGCTATAATTAAGAATAAATAAATAATCAACTTTGTTTATCAGTCAGGTCAATCTTAATAATATATATCCTGTTTGGTACATTCTTGCGCTAAATCTAAACAAAAAATCTCACAATCTGAAATTCAAATAAATCGAACACAACGCATCTTTACACGCCATGACCTTGAACCGGGGGATTGTTTTACAAAGTTTATCGGATATATTCCAGATAGTATTTAATACTAATATTTTAATAACTTCAAGTAGAGGAAACTCACTCTACATCTGAAGTTTACACAAAGCATTCTGGGAATGGCGTTTCCATGTTGTTCAGATTAGTAAGTGCTGGACAAGAGTGCTCGAGTCTGCTGTTGCCGCGAACCGACCGGAATGTCGTCTGCACCCGGTCGTTAACGCGGGAAACTGTCTGTTCATGTGATTTAGAGAAATAACAGCTCCTACTATTTACTCTGCCTGTTGCGCGAGGACACGTAGTCTAGTTTGAATGGACTGTGACTGTTTTCACCAGGAGTTGCTGATGTTGACAGTTTGCTAATCTATTGCTAGAGATTACAGACAACCAGTGTGTTAAAATAGTTCCAAAGAGTAGACAAGCACAGTTCTGCTGTTGTTGACAGTTTGTTAAAATAGTTCCAGATATTGTAGACAAGCACAGTTCTGTTCCTGTTGACAGTTTTTTTAAAATGGTTCCAAAGAATGTAGACAAGCACAGTTCTGCTCTTGCTGACAGTTTGTTAAAATAGTTCCAGAGATTGTAGACAAGCACAGTTCTGCTCTTGTTGACAGTTTGTTAAAATAGTTCCAAAATATTTCCAGAGATTGCAGACAATCACAATTGTGCTGTTGTTCCAGATATTGAA